>NW_025422847.1:0-57572 GCF_020497125.1 Mauremys mutica
ACCCTGGGTTTAGTAGGCCAATGCTCAAACCACTGAGCTATACTTTGCCAATTTTCCTGAGTAATAATGAAAGATACTGTAGTATTATACTTAAAACGGTTTTAAAAGTTTGCTATTAACTTATTTATAAATTGCTTAGGCATTTAAAAAAAGCCAAGGGGCTGAAATGCTCAACAAACAGGAACGTATTGAGTCTCACTTCTATCTGGCTTCAAATTCACTGCAAATTCAGCTCCAGTCAGTAATTTAAGTTCTTTCCATGTGATGGCTGTTGGTAGCTCGTGAAAGGGGTTGGTGACCTAGTCCAGTTCTCAGCAGACAAGCATTAACATCAAGTGCACACAACTGCATACTTTGTTAGCAGTCTTCAGTAGGGGTACAAAGGACTGAATGGCCATGAAAACGGATCAACTTTCTCAGCCCTTTTCTGCAGGGTTGATGCGTGCTAGCAAGACAATATGGGAAAGGTGTATAGCTACTACAGAACAGGTATAGTTCAGACAAATAGATGCCCTCAGTCTCCAAGGCTATCAATCCAGCATCTTTCAATCATGTCACCTTTGGTGAGTAATTGCACATTTTATTACTGTGACCGCTGTCTTTCCCCTTCCCAATCTCCGTCACTCTTTTGCTCTTCATTTCATCATATATGAAATTAGGCAGTAAAGTTCTTTCAGAAAAAAAAACTTGTGTCATTAATATGTACTCTCAGGCACCTATTACCATTTTGTTTAATGCAAGATAAATCCTGTGTCTTAAATTCTCTCTTATCAATAGAAATTCCAAATGCTCTTCCTGCTTTCTTATGCCCTGGAACAGGCTGTTTCACGCTTTTAACCCCATTTATACTGAAAAGCTTCGTAACAAATGAAAAGGCTTAACAAATTGTTAGAATGCCTCTGGATGCTCAGTAGTGACATGGTAATATGACTGACTGCATGTTAGATATAATTATGCTCATATTAGACACTAAAGGGATTTTATTAAAGAATGGCTCATTTGATTTCAGAGCGCATGTCAGAGGATACATATTTGTTATTCCAAAAGTGGGCTTGAATGCTCTATAAAATGCTTTACCAATTCTATTTTAGAGCTCGGATTTACTAACCACTCCTGAAATAGTGTAAACAACCAATACTAGCACTGCCCCATTCCCAGCTGATTTTATGAACATTCTGTGGTGTCTGAATAATGCTCAGTTACCCCTTACAAAATTCCAACAGTGTCACACTTTGACCTCTCCAGACTTCAGTGCAGCAAGAATAATTTTGATACTGTCAAATGAATTTCAGTAAAAGTACTTCTATGCAACACCACACACACACACACACACGAGTCATATAGAAATCAGACTTATACAGTAGGGAATATAATCTGAAAAACAATGAAGGGGTAAGAGACGGTCTCACATAGAAAATACAGCTTTTTATCTTAACTGGACAAAACATGCTTAAAATTATTTTTACCCCTTCCTTGAAACTCTGCCTGGAAGCCAAGGAATGTGCTTGTTATAAATGGCCCTTTATAACTGAGCTCAATAGCATTTTAGATCCAGAGAGAAGTAGCCTCATTAAAAAGAGAAACTTGTACCG
Source organism: Mauremys mutica (assembly GCF_020497125.1). Classification (NCBI taxonomy): domain Eukaryota; kingdom Metazoa; phylum Chordata; order Testudines; family Geoemydidae; genus Mauremys; species Mauremys mutica. The sequence goes on from NW_025422847.1 coordinate 1,593, forward strand.
AGACTTCAACTGTAATAACCCCAACAAATATTGTGCTGATTATTAAGGGACTGGCAGAGGAAATTTTCATGTTGTAATTCTTCACATTTAGAATATTTGTCAATTCTTGGCCAACAACTGTATTCTTGTCAGTCCAACTGTGCCTGCATTTCAACTAGATGCCAATTCTGTTTTCAGAAGAGACAGAAAGAAAGAGCAGAACAGGAAACAAAGCTTTCTGAACTATTTCAGGAAGAGAGGAGTTACACAGCAGACATTCAAATATAATTACAGCAGCTGTTGCTCACATAGAAACAGCCAACCTAGAACCATGTTTTCAGTTGGTCACCTATACAAAAGTGTGAAGGTAATATAGACAAATGTATTAAATTAAGAGTTCATTATGTTTCCACAGTTGAGCACTCAAGGTCACAAAACGTCAAAGTTGAATACACAAAGCAACTTTAATTCTGCCCTTCTGTGCACACATAATACTAAATACAGGGCAATACACTTTTTCGAATACACAACTTTTTTTTCCCTACAACTTAGATACATGAAGCATCTTTTACTACTCTGTACACCCAAAACAAGAGTCCATGAAAGATCTCACCACATTCACTGTGCTCCTTTCCACGTTGCAAATTGTATACGTTTTGTCTGAGAAACAGGATCTAATCATGTAGTTAGTGAGGTACTGAGCAAATACTTAAAGTTGCAACTGCATCCTTACTATGGACATTTTCATACCTGAATGCTTAACTATACAACCTTAAAGATGACTAAAAAGATTGGGCCATGTGTTCTATTTTGCTTTTTTATGATGCATAAAAAAAGGTCTGAAAGATTATTTCTTTTGAATCCTCTCCTCACCCCACATCCCACCCTCCTATTTGCATTAGGAACTCAAGTTCTGTCCAAGCTGAAATACTGATGACAGGAGAACTAGCGAAATGGTGATATTACAAGAGTTAAGTGCGAAAGTTGAGCGACTAAGGCCATGTCTACACTACAAACTTTGGTAAATGCAAGACACATCAGCATAAAACTGCTGCAATTAGTGTATCATTTGTGTGCATGCATACATGGCTCTTTGCATTAGTGCTGCATACTCTCACCAGGACTGTATGTGTCGATGCCCAGTGCATCATCAGTAGTACCCCAATGTGCAACTCATCATCCAGCAGACTGTCTTGGGAAATTTTGGCAGTGCATGGTGGGACAGAAACAAGACCCATAATTTTCTCACCTCTTTTTAAAAATCCCACAAAAACCATGCGAGACTTCTTACGGTCTGCCATCTTTGACAGAAGCATGGAGTCCTTCAGCTCTGCACTATGGTCATGAATGTTGCAAACACAAGACGAATGATCCACCAGCATGTGCAGAGGCACAGGACGAACTGCAACAATGGGGACGTGATGGTTTAATGGGAGGATAGACTACTGGTGGACACGACAAAAACAATTCAAGATGCTGGTAGCATTCATGGAGCAGCTTAGTACAATGCCACTTCTGGGCCAGAGAAATGAGCACTGACTGGTGGGATTGCATCGTAACAGATTTGGGATGATGAGTAGTGGTCGCAGAACTTTCTGATGTGAAAGGCCACATTCTTGGGTATGTGCGCTGAGCTTTCCCTAGCCCTCCAGTGCAGGGACACCAGAATTAGAGCTGCACTGACAGCTGAGAAGTGAGTGATGATGACCCTGTGAAAGCTTGCAATGCCAGATCACTACCCATAAGCAGAAAATTGTTTTGCAGTTGGAAAATCCATAGTGGGGGATGCAAATGGGCAGAGCCATTGTCTCTTGCTATGCAGGACTGTGACTCTCAGTAGTGCGCAGGACATAGTGGGTGGATTTGCATCAACTGGCTTCCCAAACTGTGGTGGGACAATAGACCGCATGCATGCATATCCCTTTTTGGCAATAGCCCACTTTGCCACAGAGTACATCAACTGAAAGGGCTACTCGTCTATGATTATGCAACCACTGGTGAATTACCAGGGATGCTTCATTGACAGTGTTGGCTGATCAGGGAAGTTGCATGATGCATTTTTAAGAACATAAGGTTGTTCAAAAAGTTGCAAGCAGGGACATTCTTTCTTGACCAGCAGATTAACACTGACGATATTGAAATGCCAATAGTGATCTTGGGGAAGCCAACCTACCCCTTCCTACTCTGGCTCATGAAGCCGTACACTGCTCACCTTGACATCACCAAGGAAAGATTCAACTAAGTCTCAGTAGGTGATCGTGATCTGCGGCAGCTCTACCGCCGCCACTTAAGTCTTCGGCGGCTGGTCCTTCCCTCAGTGAGGGACCCGCCACCGAAGAGCCGGACGTGTCCCCCTCTCCGTTGGCCGCTCCATTTGCCTGCAGATGCAGTGCCCCCACACAGCTGGCCCACAGCTCCCTTGGCAGAAATAGGAACAGCGTGGGGCAGGGACCCATCCACCATCCAGATTTACGGTTGGCCTCCCTGGCCTTCAGGTATGCCTGCCACAGTTCCTTCACTTTCACATGGCACTACTGATCCTTATATCCCATTGACTGTATTTGCCTCTTGCTTGTAGATGTTCCTGGTTCTTCGACTGCTCTGTAGCTGTGCCTGCTCAGCCTCTTCTCTCAACAGGCACAAGAGATCCAATATACCTCCTGTCTACTCCAGGCAGGAAAGCCTCTGAGGCATGTAGCCAGCATGGTCAGTTGAGCAGTTTCACACAAAGGAGAGCTGCAAAGAGTGCTCACCAAGCTGAACAAACAGGAAAAGGTATTTAAAAAATACATGGGGTTTTTAAAGGACAGGAGGGCATGGCTCAGACTCCATGATCCCTGGGCCGTGATGTTCACATCTTTGATCAGACCAGTGTCAGGCATTGCAGTACAGCTGCTAGAAGACTGTTGGGGTTGACAGAGGTCATGTAGCATCTATAACTGCACTGTGTCAACCACAGTAGATCAAGCATGAGTTGATGCCGTTCAGGGAGGTTGTGTTACTGCATCACTGTAACAGGGTGCTTACATCGGCAGGAGATAAATTTAAGTAGACACAGGCACAACTAGGTCGATGGGATAGCTCAGTGGTTTGAGCATTGAGCTACTAAACCCAGGATTGTGAATTCAATCCTTCAGGGGGCCATTTAGGGATTTGGGGATTGGTCCTGCTTCGAGCAGGGGGTTGGACTAGATCAGGGGTCTCAAACTCAAATGACCCCGAGGGCCGCATCACTGACACGCCCCCTTGCTGCCCCTGGCCCCACCCCCAATCCACCCCTTCCATGAGGCCCCGCCCCTGCCCTACCTCCTCCCCTAAGCGCGCGGCTCCCCGCTCCTCCCCCCTCCCTCCTGGAAAGTGCTAAGCGCCACCAACAGCTTTTTCAATGCACTCTTCCAATCCTTGAAATATGTCACGTCCCGTTGTGATACCCTTCAGTGGCATTAAGTCTAGCAATTCTTCAGTTATATTCAAATTGCAGTCCACACCTCTAATGAACACTGCACACTGTGCGGTATCTGATACATCTGTACTCTCATCAAAAGCAATTGAAAATACTTCAAAGTCTTTTGCCATTTGAATCAATTGTTTTTGCACATTATCAGCTAAATCTGTTATCCTGCAGGCAACTGTATTTGCAGACAAGCTTATGCCTTCAAAAACTTTCTTCCTATCAGGACATAAAATTTCACTGGCCTTCATAAGACATTCTTTTATGAATAAGCCTTCTGTAAAAGGTCGCGATGATTTAGCTATCATTTCGCTTATCACAAAACTTGCTCTTACTGAATCTTCGCTAGACTTGTTAATCCCTGAAAATAAATTTCTTTGCTTGGCAAATGCTGCTTTAAGTTGCTGAACTTTTTCCTCTCGGATTTTTCCGGTGAATGCATCATATTTTTCACGGTGCATCGTGTCATAGTGCCGACGCACGTTATACTCCTTGGGAACAGCAATCGTTTGCTGACAAATAAGGCATTGAATTTTATCTTTTACCTCTGTGAAAAAATATAAATTCTCCCATTTGTCTTGGAAAACTCTCTTTTCTTCCATGAGTGTTCTTTTTTTTGACTAAGTCATTTCCAAGCAGTTTTAATAAATATATACACTCAGTAATGCACCTCACTCAAAGGACAAAACACGCACTTAGATTTACTGCCTAAGGCTCTGGGAGGGAGTTTGGGTGGGGGAGGGGGTCTGGAGTGCAGGCTCTGTGCTCGGTGCAGGCTCCAGGCTGCGGCAGGGGGTGGGGGTGCAGGCTTTGGGACGGAGTTTGGGGATAGGAGGGGGTGCAGGGGTGAGGGCTGTGAGGCTGAGGGTGAGGGGTTTGAGGCATTGGAGAGGCTCGGGGCATTGGAGAGTCTCAGGACTAGGGGAAGGGCAGCCTGCCCTGGCCCTAGTGCAGGGGGGCGCTAGGACCCTGCGGCAGCAGGTGATGCCGGAAGCCGGCATAGCGGAGGAGTGGAGTCAGCGTGAGCTCCCGGGCAGGCTACCGGGCGGTGAGGGGGCAGCAAGTGGGGGCTGGTAGACACTGGGGGGAGGCGCGTGGGGGCGGCAGGTGGGGCCAGGGGAGAGACCCGGCCCCAAACATTGGGGAGCAGCGCACGGGGAGCTTAGGCACAGAAAATAACTCGGGGAGGGGGGCGGGGGTGAGGGGAGTTTGGCAGCGACAGGAAGTAACTGGGGGAGCTCCGCGGGCCGCAGAGAAGAGCTCTGAGGGCCGCATGCGGCCCGCGGGCCGCATGTTTGAGACCCCTGGACTAGATGATCTCTTGAGGTCCCTTCCAACCCTAATCTATGAAGGCAATTTATGTTAATCTAACTTTGCAGTGTAGACAAGGCATAGGACAGGAAAGAATTTTAGTCAGACTGCTGAAAAACTAAAATTTATCAGTGACTAACACTGTAAGAGGCAGAAACAAATACCATTATCCTTTCAATTCTGGTGTTGACAGACAAAATAACTTCCACTTCCCAGAAGTCCTCTTACAAAACCAGACCTGACATTACTGGTATTTCCAAAGGTAAAAATCCAAGCTCTTTAAATCTGACTTTTATACATCATAAAGCAGCAAAATGGGCTCAAGTCTGATTTTTTAAAGATATTCTTTGCAGGATATCTTTAATGTTCTCTTAATGTAGACTTTTTAAAGCGGAGCATCTTAAAAAAAAAGATGGAGCTTGGAATTTTTCTGTGTGGGTAGACATCACAGGAATACCCTGTCCCATGTAAGGACCACACTCAACCAAGTAAGGAACTTGTATTGGCCTGCCTCCATCACTGTTCGCCTAGCAGAATCCACACGTATTATGCAGAGAAGTTACCACACCACCCTCTCTTACAGACACTGCTTTAGAACCATTAAACATTTAATAATAATTTAACAATTATGTGATTTTCATAAATCTAAACCAGGGGTTGGCAACCTTTCAGAAGCGGTGTGCCGAGTTTTCATTTATTCACTCTAATTTAAGGTTTTGCGTGCCGGCAATACATTTTAATGTTTTTAGAAGGTCTCTCTCTATAAGTCTATATTATCTAAATAAATTATTATATATAAAGTAAATAAGGTTTTTAAAATATTTAAGAAGCTTCATTTAAAATAAAATTAAAATGCCAATCTTATCAGTTTAGTGTGATCCTTTTCCTTGCTGAGTTTTCTAATGTGCGCCACAGCAGGGAGTGGCTTAGGCCAGGAGCAGAGCCCTGGGCTGGCTGCCGGTACCCCAGGCCAGCAGTGGGCTGAGCGGGGCTGGAAGTCTGGATACCGGCTGGCAGGGGGGCTGGTGGCCGGAACCCCAGACCGGCAGCGGGCTGAGCCTCTCAGCCTGCCACTGGCCCCGCTCAGTCCACTGCTGGTCTGGGGTTCCAGCAGAGGTAAAAGTAACTTAAATTTCTTATAGGTACTGTTGTATTACAACCCCCCTCGGGGGGGGAGGAGCTCAGGGGCTGGGATGTGCGTGGGGGAGCACTCAGAGCAAGGGGTTGGGGTGTGGGGGGGGAATCAGGGCAGGGGGTGGCGATGTGGATGGTGCAAGAGCCAGGGCTGGGAGCATGGGGGTGTAGGAGTCAGGGTTGGGTGGCATGAGGGGTTCAGGGCAGGAGGTTGGGGGGGGTGTAGGGGGAAGTTCCAGGGGGACGGGGACTTGGGGCTGGCCTGGGACAGTCCCGGTTGCGGCCAGGTTTCCTGGATGGTGGATGGGTCCCTGCCCCTCGCTGTTCCTATTTCTGCCAAGGGAGCTGTGGGCCAGCTGTGTGGGGGCACTGCATCTGCAGACAAATGGAGAGGCCAACGGAGGGGGGGACACGTCCGGCTCTTCGGTGGCGGGTCCCTCACTGAGGGAAGGACCAGCCGCCGCAGATCACGATTGCGGCTTTTTTTTTCCACCCCCCCTCTGCGCTCTGGGCGGCAAAAACGCCGGAGCCGGCTGTGCAGAAGACCCTCTGGCCTGCCACTCCCTTCCCCCAGGGGCCACAGGGACGGCACATGCCTGCAGTGCCCTGGTGTCCAGCCACAGTGGCAAGAGAGGGGCAGCAGGACAGGCTAGGACGCGGGCACCTCCATCACGCCTCCCGCCGGCCCTTTCACTTGCCTGACTGCCTGCTGCTTCGGCCACCAGCGCCAGCATGCAAGAGAGTTCCGGCAGCCAGCAGCTCCCCCACCCCGCCCCCACCTGGGAGTGCGCTGCGCCCCAGCATCGGCCGGTTCTGGGTTCCGGCTGGGTTTCGGTTCTGGCGGCTGGCCCCTTGCCAGCCAGGTTCTCACCCGCCGGCCTGCTCAGCCCACTACCAGCCTGTGGTTCCGTTCTCCCAGGCTGGTGGCGGGCTGAGTGGGGCCGGCGGCTGGGACCTCGGCGTGCCATTAAAAAAAAAAAAAAAAAAAAAATCGGCTTGCGTGCCACCGTCGGCATGCGTGCCGTAGGTTGCTGACCCCTGATCTAAACTATTGGCAGATCAAAGTCAATTTTTCACTAGAACATTTAACACAATTATCAGAGACTAGCTCCCTGTTCAATTTAGTCTGTTCAAGCTGCCACTCTGGCTTGTAGTAAGGCCTTTTAAGATTTTGCAACAGGTTCTTCTTTTATTAAATTTAATTAAGAGGGTAAAAAACTTTCATTTTTGTCTGAACTTTCCAAAGAAGTTCATTCTTATGTATCCTTAACTATGACAGTCATTCACACTGCAGCTATAACAAACACACAGTTAAGCACGATCATTGCTGACACAGATGTCAACAACCCACAATACCAGGGATACAAACCAAGCAGTAACCAAGCACAAGTCTTCTTAACCTCTTAGTTTTCTATAAAATGAGGCATATGCAAACTATTAAGGCCATCTCGCTTCTGATCAGTCAGTGCCTATTCAATTAGAGTTCCTCTAAGTAAAAGAAAAAGGCACTAGTCGTCATTCAGTTGTAAAATATTAAAACTAAAGCAAAGCATTTGAGTTATTGAAGAACAAAATACTTCTGAAAACAAGTAGTCTTTGCCTCTAAATTTTGTAAAAACATCCACCCATTTCTGCAAAAGCACACTCCTGGAAGGCGGCCATGCATAGGAAGTTCCAGTCCTCAAAAGGTAACTAAAAACTAACTTAAAAATAGGAGTTTAGAGCAAAGGTGGAGATTATATTTACTAAGTGCCACAAAAGCAATGCTATGAACTTAAGTATAAACTTCTAAAGTATAATGCAGTGATTCCTAAACAAAATATATATTTGTGTTATTGCCACTTTAAGGAAATTGGACTCTGGGGTTTGTAGTATAGTGTGTGCAGGTTTGTCATCTTGAGACTACAAAGATGGGACAGACAACATTAGAGGGCTTGATTGTTCAGCAGCTGAAGAGGTGCATTAAACCATAGACCAATCAGAACACTGAGATTAATTTATAATTTAACACTTTTTTTTTTTGCCTGTCAGAAACACAGGTAGGGGCGGTGCTGGAAGAGGCTTGAGGGGGCTATAGCCACCCCAAAATTTGCTTTAGCCCCCATGTAGCCTTCCCTCCCAGCACAAAGGTCAAACATTACACCGAAGTAAGGGTGGCATGGTATGGCATTGCCACCTTTACTTCTGCAGTTCTGAGCTGCTGCTGGTGGCAGCATTGCCTTCAGAGCTAGGAGGCTGTGAAAAGTGATATTAACAAACATACAAATATCACTTTTCACAGCAGACTTAGCCCCCCATGCCACCCTTACTTCTGTATTGCTGCTGGCAGGGACACTGCTTTCCGAGCCTCTCCCTCTGAAGGCAGTGTCACTGCCAGCAACAGTGCAGAAGTAAGGGTGGCAAAGAGACAGTAAGTCTGCAGTGAAAAGTGGTATTCACAAAGTTTCTTCCTGGCCCTGCAATACTAAATAGTAACTATTTTTTAAAAAGTAACTTTTCTGCTTATAACAATTTGATAAATGTATTTTAATCTTAGTTTAAAAGCAGTGTGAAAAGGTAAATTCATTTTAATAGGGTTATAAATTTAGCATTTAAAATAGTGTTATACATAAAAATGTGTTTAATTTAGATGGGGGGAAGTCATACTCAGAGGCTTGCTGTCTGAGGGGCTGCCAATACAAAAAGTTTGAGAACCACTGTTCCAGCCCTTTCTTTAGGCAGCAGAGACTCGTATTCCTCTGCCAAAAAAGTCTTACCAGTGCTTCACTGAAGAAAGACACTGGATCGTTTTACACAAATACATACAAGGCTTGTCTACTTTGGAATATATATTCGTTTGCATTGTGTGGCTGCACCAGCATAAGAAGAGTGACTCTGTGGTGTCTTTCCTCAGTTTCAGACTGGAATAAGCTGCACCAGGGTAGCTAGTCTACTCCATAGGTAAGCACCAGTTCACATATGCATCATGTTAATTACACTGGTGCAAACAAACAAAACAGCATAGACAAGCTCCCAGCAAAGACCTTCCTCTAGTTCAGGGATAGGCAACCTATGGCATGTGTGCCGAAGGCAGCACACGAGCTGATTTTCAGTGGCACTCACACTGCCCAGGTCCTGGCCACTGCTCTGGGGGCTCTGCATTTTAATTTAATTTTAAATTAAACTTCTTAAACATTTTGAAACCTTATTTACTTTACATACAACAATAGTTTAGTTATATATTATAGACTTATAGAAAGAGACCTTTTAAAAAGGTTAAAATGTATTACTTGCACACAAAACCATAAATTAGAGTGAATAAATGAAAACTTGGCACATCACTTTTGAAAGGCTGCCGACCCCTGCTCTAGATCCTCTGAATTCAAGTGTGGTTATCAACAAGACCACTAAAGCATGTATCAATTATCCAGACAGCATGTAAAAGGGACAAAGGGGTCTGAGATAGCCAGAACTTAAGTCATTTACAGCTTTGTAGATCAAAATCAGAACTCTGAATCACACCTGAAACAAGTTAGCTAGTGTAATCTGTGGAACACACTGGATTGATCAAGCAATCCAGCAAACACATTCTGCTTTAGCTGACAGAGGAGTTTTCCACAAGAATAGTACTACATGAAGCATATTATATGCAGAAATCTATTTTAGATGTAAAGGAACTGCAAATGCAGACAACTGTAGTTGGCTACTACTGCTGCCTGGGAATTAAGCAACACTAAGGATCCACAATGAAACCCAGTGAGAGCCTTAACAAAACAAAAGACTCATTCCATAGAGGGAGCAACTTTGAGTCAATTTTCATTCGAATATCCCTGCAGTGTCAAACTATTTAAATTGGTAGATGGCCTGAAAAGCCATAGCTTGAGTATATATCGATACACATTTCCCCCCCTCCCCCCAGGCTGCAAAGCTAATTGCACCAGTGAAAATAGTAATGGTGCTGTGCATTCGTAGCAGCTACCCTGTTCCAACCACAGTGCTCTAGTTAAGTATTCCAGTCACTGTCCTCTGTGTATTTATAACAGTTCCAGGAACAGCCACCTGAACCAGTAGCTTACGGGATATTTGGAAAGTGTTTCTAAGGAAAGGAGTTATACTTCCATAACTCTCATCCTCAGTTATGCTGCTTGGAGTCCAGCTGAACTCCAAGATCCGGCCCAAGAATTCCAGGTTTCTACCTCAGTCAAATGTGTTAAGCTTCCTCATTGTGTCTGAACAGCACGAGGAAGCTGCAGCAGCAAACTTGGCTTTTTGTATGTTTTGTGCTGCTGGTGAAAAAGTTGTGACATAAAGGGGGTGGCAAAAGTAGTGTCCATCTACACATCAGCCTTTGTAAGATGAAGCTTTAAGATCTTCCTCATGTAATACCATGGAAGTTGAGATCAAATATGCTCTAGTTTGCACAGAGCCGGCTCTAGGTTTTTTGCCGCCCCAAGCAAAAAAAAAAAAAAAAAAAAAATTTGTCTGCCTCCCATCCTAGCCCTGGGCTCCTCGCCGCACCCACCTGCTGCCCCAGCCCTGGGCTCCGCCCCCCCTCCACAGACACACCCTTCCGCCCCAGCTCTGGGCTCCACCCCCCCCCACCATTCCCCTCCACACACCCCTCCTGCCGCCCCAGCCCTGAGCTCTCTCCCCCCCCTCCCCCACACCCTCCTTCTGCCGCAGCCCTGGGTCACTGGTAACTTGCTCCCAGGGCAGGTCATTCAGCAGGAATTTTGGATGTGCACAGAACACAGACGGGATTGGTTCCCATATGGTTACAGAACTGCAGTAAAGTGGAACAATTTTCAGCTTGTGTGATTGGAGGATATCTGGATGCATATTATAAGACTGTCCTCCATAAATGAGGAAAAGTTGAGGTGCCTTTATTATTCTTTTGTTCCACTTTCTTTCTTTGGGCTTGGCTACACTTACGGTTTGCAGCGCTGGTAGTTTGCAGCGCTGGTCATCCAGCTGTGTAGGAGCAGCGCTGGTGTGTGGCCACACTCACAGCTACCAGCGCTGGTGTGTGGCCACATTTGCAGCATTTCCAGCGCTGTTGGGAGTGATGCATTATGGGCAGCTATCCCAGCATTCAAGTGGCCACAACGTGCTTTTCAAAAGAGGGGGGTGGAGTGGGGTCTAGTGTGACAGGGAGCGGGGGGAAAGAGAGAGGGGATTTTTGGAGCCAACACTGTGTGTTTAGCTTCCTGACTTGAAAAATCAGAACATTTTTCTGACCCCTTAGTCTTAACTCTTTAATTGCAAACAGCCTGCACGACTCCCCGCTGTTTCCCTGCCTGCCTCTCATTTGATTGTTTACAGCCAGGTACAGATGATCACAGCAAACAGGAGCTGTGTTTGTTTTTTAGATAGCAGCAGCGGCAACGGAGGAGCTCCACAGAGCTGTTCACAACAGGGAGGAGGATCTCATTTGATTGTTCACAGATTGATCACAGCAAACAGGAGCTGATAAACAGCTCCGGTAGAAACGGAGCTCCGGAGGTTCACAACAAAACAAAGACAGGCTGCATAACAAAACAAAGGGAGTAATTTTAGTTAAAAGCATTCTGGGATATCTCCTTATTCCCCGGAGGCCAATAAAAGCGCTGGTGTGTGTCCACACTTGATGAGCAGCGCTGGATCACCAGCGCTGCAATCGCTACACCCCAACCTGGCCAGGTGTACAGCCAGCGCTGCAGCCAGGGAGTTGCAGCGCTGGTTGTGCCCTGCAGGTGTGGACGGGGTGTAATTGCAGCGCTGGAAAGCCTCTACCAGCGCTGCAACTTGCAAGTGTAGCCAAGCCCTTTGGGGAATTTGCCAATGCAGTATCACTGTCTTCCTTTTAAACAAACAAACAAGGCAATGGCTGTTGAAAATAGCAATTCCAGTCTTAATAACCACTGGGAAGCATTTCTTGCTCAATTTTATCCTACTTTTTCTACAGCAAGTTACAGTGGATCAGTATATTTGATTTGGGAGAAATGAAGTAACAGCTGCCCAAACTGAGCTTGAGCACTCCTGAATTTTGAGGTGTTCAAATCTGGAAGGCAGGCGCTGGGTGCGGGTGTGAGGGCTGTGGGCTCCATGGCGGAGCACGGCAGCATGTATGCAGCAGCATGTCTGGCGCTGCGCGGAGCCAGATACGCTGGTCTGAGTGGCACGGTAAGGGGGCTGGGGAGTTGGAGAAGGGGTAGGGAGTTCCAGGGGGGGCAGTCAAGAGACAGGGAGCAGGGGGGTGTTGGATGGGGCGGAGGTTTGGGGGAGCAGTCAGGGGACAGGCAGCAGTTGATAGGCATAGGAGTCCCAGGGGTTTGTCAGGGGACAAGTAGGGAGTGGAGTCCTATGGAGGCAGTTGGGGGGGGTCTCAGGAGGGGGCAGTTGGGGACAAGGAGAAGGGAGGCTTAGATAGGGGGTAGGGTCCCAAGGGGCAGGAGGGGTTGGAGTTTCTGTTGGGGGCAGTCAGAGAGAGTGGATGGTGGCAGGCTGGGGCTACCCTCCCTCCCCATGGAGTGTCCTGTTTTTTGAATGTTAAAATATGGTATCCCTACCCTTCCCAGTGCAACTCTCCACTCACAGCACGCTGCAGCATGAGGTCCCCCTCCTTCCTTTCCAGTTGGTAGTGGCCAAGGGAATGCTGGGAAATGTAGTTCTCTCTCTGCTCCAGGGCTGGCTCTGTAGGCAGGGAGCTAACCAAGGAACTACAGCTCCCAGGGCCCCCTGTTGGTTGTCAGCTCCCATGCTGGATCCCTGCTGCCCCTGCAAATGGGCTGCCCCAAGCAAGTGCTTGCTTTGCTGGTGCCTAGAGCCGCCCCTGAGTTTGCAGTCCACCAGTATAGCAGGCAAGGCTTTTTGAGTGAAGGGCCCAGATGCTGGAACACTTTCCCCTTGATCTGACAAAGCTAGAGCCTATTGAGTTTCTCAGCACACTGCTAAGGAAACTCTTCCAGGTTTCAATAGGGTAAAAGTAGGGAGGTGGGGAATTTGTTTTTGTTAACTATGACAGGTAGAAAAGGTATTAGAGTTCATTCCTTTAATCTATTTTATAGTTTACATACATGAACCTAGGGTGAAGGGACAAGTTCTCCTATATGACGCCAGATCTGTCACTAACTGGAACTTTGCCAATTATTTAAATGGACACAGAATCTGGACCTGGAAAAGTAACTTCCTTTAAATTTCTTAATTTCCTGTTTTGAGAGGAAAATAGGCAAAAACTACTCAAAAATATCGAAGTGATGGAGCTGCATGCCCCTGCTTATTGTGAAAGAAGGAATAAGCTGTTATAGGATAAGAGGGAAGGTTCTCTCGTGAATCGGTAACTGGTTAAAAGATAGGAAGCAAAGAGTAGAAATAAATGGTAAATTTTCAGAACAGAGAGAGGTAAATAGTGGTGTCCCCCAAGGGTCTGTACTGGAGGAATTACTATTCAACTGCTTCATAAATAAGGCTATGTTTTAGTCATGGGTATTTTTACTAAAAATTCATGGACAGGTCATGGGCAGTAAACAAAAATTCATGGCCCATGACCTGTCCATGACTTTTACTAAAAATACCTGTGACTAAAACTTGGGCAGGGGTCCACTGGTGCTCTGGGGGGTAGGGGGGAGAAGACCATGGTCCGGGGGCCCCGGGGGAGATGGCCCAGGACCCCTGCTGGTGCTGTGGGTGGGGGAGGGTTGGCGGGGCTGGCAGGGCCTCCCTACCCAGCTCTGCGTCCCTGCTGCTCCTAGGCAGCAGAGGGGCACAAGTGCCAGCTGCTGTAGCTCCAACTGACTGGGAACTGTAGCCAATGCGGACATGGGTGGGGCACCCCCCCACCTGGGAGCTACAGGGCCATGCCAGTGGGAGTCCCCCCACCTCCCAACCCCAAGCCCTGAGCCCCCTCCCACACACCCAAACTTCTGCTAGTGGTCCAGGGGCAGCCCCTGAGCCAGCACCAGCCGCTGCAGAAGTTACAGAAAGTCACAGAATCTGACACTTCTGTGACAGACTCGCAGCCTTATTGATAAATGATCTGCAAAAAAGGGTAAACAATGAGGTGGCAAAATTTATAGATGATACAAAACTACTCAAGATAGTTAAGTCCCAGGCAGATTGCGAAGAGCTACAAAGAGATCTCACAAAACTGGGTGACTGGGTAACAAAATGGCAGATGAAATTCAATGTTGATAAATGCAAAGTAATGCACACTGGAAAACATAATCCCAACTATATATACACTAAATGATGGAGTCTAAATGAGCTGTTATCACTCAAGAAAGAACTTTGAGTCATTGTGGATAGTTCTCTGAAATCATCCACTCAATATGCAGCGGCAGTCAAAACAAAAAACTAACAATGTTGGGAATTATTAAGAAAGGGACAGATAAGACAGAAAATATATTGCCTCTATATAAATCCATGATACACCCACATCTTGAATACTGCGTGCATATGTGGTCGCCCCATCTCAAAAAAGAGATGTATTAGAATTGGAAAAGGTTCAGAAAAGTGTAACAAAAATAAGGGGTATGGAACGGCTTTTGTATGAGGAGAGATTAATAAGACTGGGACTATTCAGCTTGGAAAAGAGATGACTAAGGAGGGATAGGATAAAGGTCAATAAAATCATGACTGGTGTGGAGAAAGTAAATATGAGAAGGATTAAAGAACAGTTCCTTAACACAAGAACTAGAGGTCAACAAATGAAATAGGCAGCAGGTTTAAAACAAACAAAATAAAGTCTTTCTTCACCCAACGCACAATCAACCTGTGGAACTCTTTGCCAGAGGAGGTTGTGAAGGCCAAGACTAAAACAGGGTTAAAAAAGAACTAGATAAATTCATGGAGAATAGGTCCATCAGTGGCTATTTGCCAGGATGGGCAGGGATAGTGTCCCTAGCTTCTGTTTGCCAGAAGCTGGGAATGGGTGACAGGAGATAGATCACTTGATGATTACTTGTTCTGTTCATTCCCTCTGTGGCACCTGGCATTGGTCACTGTTGGAAGAGAGGATACTGGGCTAGATGAAGCTTTGGTCTGATCCATTATGGCCATTCTTATGTTCTTGTATTCTTATCAAACAGATGAACTTGTGCTTGCCAAGAGTCAATTCTTTTTCCTATTGATTACCACTTACCTGACTGACAGCAATCAGCCAAATTTATGTAAAGGCTATCAATCTGCATTAGTGGCAACAAAATCAAAGGATACATATTGGGATAATGGTGAATCTCGAGTTTTGAAACACCAATACAAATTCTCAAGCTTCAATCAAAATGTTCACAAAATGGATTTTCATTCTTTCCGTTTAGCAAATTGGCTGGATAGTTCAACTATTCATATGATCAGTTAGGAAATGAACTGATCATAAGCTTTTACTACTTATAAAAGGTGTGATTTTAAAAGTACAACAAGCTCTTGAATAATTATCTTTCTTTTCTTGTTCTGCGGCAGCATGCTTTCTGCTTGCAACAAGGAAATCGGTCCTCGTTTTGAACATCTGTCACTAAAAGTTTAACTGCTAGAGCTGTTGCCAAGTCTAATTGTGCACACTTCCATTATGTGTCTGTCTTTGCTACCAATAGCTTAGGCAAGCAATAAAAATATTGCAACTTGCCCCAAAGGCTTCTTTTGATTAGCAATCAAAAACTGTAAATATTATCAAGTGGAATCTTATTTTAGCCTCAGTTTATAAGTTATTGTATTATTAACAACAAACCCTTAGACAATAAGTTATTGTCTAAATAAGTAATAGTGCAGAACTAATTACTTAGAGCCTTTGTGAGATCGAACAATAATCTGCATAAGTGTTGACTGCTTACTGACACATTGATCTAGGCAGCTCACTTCATAGGTCCCTAAAGTCTAGTAAGTAATAAGGGTCTCCTCAGGCTTAACTATCAAGTTTTATGCAATATTTTGCCAGTTTTCCTGACACTTCTACAAAATTCAGATACAGGATTTAAACTAAAAGATTAAAATTTCAGATTTTACATTTACAGGAACATTTGAATTTTGTATATTGATTGTTTTCAGAAAGTTTTCTGACTGAATTCCCTTTTCAATGGTATGTCCTGAGTTTAAAAAAAAACAAAAAAAATACAATTAAAGAAAGGTGTTTCTGTTCCCATTTACAGTTTAAGAAAAAAAAATCTTTGGACAAGCTCAATAGTCACACTACCAAATTGATTCAGGCTTGGAAATTTATTCAGACCACCCTGACATATTAATATGCTTTGTTATTGTTTCCAGCTAACTTACTTTAAAAAAATTCACTACTTTATACAGAAGTTACATTTGAAGTAGCAATTAGCCACTGGGCAAATGGGGGGCCCTGGAAAAATGGGCACCCCCACACCCTGACCCACTCTGTCCACCCAGCACTCCTGCTGGGGAGCAGGGTGAAGGGCTTGCCCCACTCCACGCTCCTGCTGGGGAGCGACGTCAGGGCACCGGGGTATGTCCTGCTCTGCCCACCCGGTGCTCCTGCCGGGGAAATGGGGGAAGCTCCCGTGCCCCAACCCTGATCCTGGCAGGAGGGCAGGGCAAGAGCATGGGGGGCTGGGGGGGGGGAACTGCAGACAGAAGGGGTAGGGAGGGCCCCACAAAGGTGAAAGCTAAATAGATAAATAAAGCTATTTAGCTTTCACCTTTCCATCTCATAGGCTTCTCTTTATGCTGTGGATACATAGGTGATCTCAACAACATGGCTAGATTGAATCAATAACTGGTGACTTTCAGGAAGTGATGCTGATAATTCAGTAATAAATCAGTCAATAGTGTTTAATGACTTTACCTTGTCTGGATAACTCAAACTACCTTTTAAAAACCATCTTGGCATGTGGTAGCCCTGAATGAGGATTAGTGTCTTCTTGCATAGAAAATGTATTAAATCAGAAACAAGATTTTCAAGTACAGAAGTGAACAAAACAATAAGATAGTGATATAGCAATGGCCTAACTAAAGGAGATCTTGACATCAGGGCTCTTTTTTGAGATTCTCCCTTCTACGATATTAGTGATAAGGACACAGTTAAATTTTTAAAAAAAGAAAAGAAAAGCTCGGGTTTTTGTCCTTCAACAGAACACAATTCAAAGCAACAATTTAAAGCTGAAGTTCAGCCTAAGTATTTAGTTTTCTCTTTCAAGTTTTTTATATTTTCAGCTTATCTGCATCTAGGGAATCTGATCAGGATTCTAGTCAGATTTCCATCACCTCTCTCCATATTATCTTGCAAAAGCCTATTCGGAATGAATACGAGGGGCTCTAGCAGTTCTGGCTCTTTAATCATTGTGTAGATATGATCAGAAAGTTAAAAGCTACTGAAATAAGGTGTCTAGCCATTTAGAAGCTCACCACAAGTTCTGTACTGAGCAGTGAGCCAAGAACCCTCTCCTGGTCCTGCTGTTATTATCAGCACAACATCAGGAGTAGGATTGTGTGCCCTGCACCTATGACAAAGTAACCAGGCCCTTGTAATTCCGTAGTACATCCAGGGGTGAGCTGGAGCCGGTTCGCACTGGTTCCCGCGAACCCGTTGTTAAATTTAGAAGCGGTTTTAGAACTGCTTGTTAACTAGCTTCCCTGCGAGGGAAGCTTTGATGGGCTCTGGCCGGGAAGGGTGTAATTCCTCCTCCCGGCCGCCGGGGGGCGCTGCGCTGTGCTGCGAGAGCCATGTGAGCTGCCTCCTGGCCCTGGTGCTGCTCCTGCTCTTTGGACCTCTGGCCCTGGTGAGTTCCCGGCTGTGTCCTGCTGCTCCCAGCCGCTCCCTCCCCCCCGCGTGTGAGTATCTGCGCCCCTCCCCCACCTTCCCTGCCCGCAGCCACCCCCTGCCCCCAGCCACCCGCAGCCACCCCCTGCCCCACCCCCTGCCCACAGCCACCCGCAGCCAGCCCCTGCCCACAGCCGCCCTCTGCCCGCAGCCAGCCCCTGCCTCAGCCCCTGCCACAGCCACCCCCTGCCTGCAGCCAGCCTCTGCCCGCAGCCACCCCCTGCCCACAGCCGCCCTCTGCCCGCAGCCACCCCCTGCCCGCAGCCACCCCCTGTCCCACCCCCTGCCCACAGCCACCCGCAGCCAGCCCCTGCCCACAGCCACCCTCTGCCCGCAGCCAGCCCCTGCCCCTGCCTGCAGCCCCTGCCACAGCCACCCCCTGCCTGCAGCCAGCCTCTGCCCCCAGCCGCCCTCTGCCCCGCCCCCTGCCCACAGCCGCCCTCTGCCCGCAGCCACCCCCTGCCCTGCCCCCTGCCCACAGCCACCCGCAGCCACCCCCTGCCCACAGCCACCCTCTGCCCCACCCCCTGCCCACAGCCACCCTCTGCCCCACCCCCTGCCCACAGCCGCCCTCTGCCCGCAGCCAGCCCCTGCCTGCAGCCCCTGCCACAGCCACCCCCTGCCTGCAGCCAGCCTCTGCCCGCAGCCGCCCTCTGCCCCACCCCGTCCCCAGCCGCCCTCTGCCCCACCCCCTGCCCACAGCCACCCGCAGCCAGCCCCTGCCCACAGCCACCCTCTGCCCGGAGCCAGCCTCTGCCTGCAGCCCCTGCCACAGCCACCCCCTGCCTGCAGCCAGCCTCTGCCCACAGCCACCCGCAGCCACCCCCTGCCCACAGCCACCCACAGCCCGCCCGTCTGCATCACCTGCCCACAGCCAGCCCGTGTCACTCCCTGTCTCCAGCTAGCCCTGCCCCACGCCCCATCTGCAGCCAGCCCCACATCCACTGGTGCCTGCAGTTCCCAGGGCAGTAACCCTGCACACCTGCTTTAATGAGGGGGGGGGGCAGGGAGCAGCTGGGACCCACACATGTGCACACCCTAGAGTGACCAGACAGCAAGTGTGAAAAATCGGGACGGGGGTGAGGGGTAAAAGGAGCCTATATAAGAAAAAGACCCAAAAATTGAGACTGTCCCTGATCACCACCCACACATGTGAAACGGAGCTCATTTCTAGTTCAGCCCCATCTTTTTAAAAAAGAACTTTAGGTAGGGTTAAAATACATCTGTATTTTCCTGGACATGTCAGGCTTTTCGGTTCTTAATCACCTCCTGGGAAAATATGGACGTATGGTAACCCTATTGGTACAAAAGATACATGCTGTCGCACATCCCTTAAATCAGAACTTTTTATAGGGAACCCGTTGTTAAGATTTTGGCAGCTCATCACTGAGTACATCCCATTCTAGAACAATTTGCATACTGAGCACTACAAAAGTTCTGCAGCAAATGTAAGTGCTTTTACACACTACAAATGTATAGTTTAAGGTTACAAACTGAACCGCAAAATTCTAGGATACATGTGTGTTCAAAATTCCACATCAATGAAATTTTTCACTGCCCATAAGACTCCTTTTAGTACAGAAGAGCTTATGCTGAGAAACAAAGCAACCAGGCTTTTAAATCTGGTATCATTAGGAAAACAAGTTGCGCATCAAACAATTATAACCCATACTTGATGGGGACAACATCCTGACAGATCTTTCCCAAACCCTCTTTTCTAATCTTCAAAAAAAACCCTCAACCTCACCAAGCACATGTGTTATAGGAGTGCTTATATGTTAGCAGCCATTCTAATATTCAATAAAAGTACTGATGCTAATGAACCCAGAAGAGACTATATGTATCTTGTCCTAAATAGATTAAAAGGACATGACATGCAATAGAATAAGAAGTGGAGCCCTTCAGTTTGAAACAAAATGTGCATTTTGTACTTTGCATTCCAACATCAGTCTATAGTCAGTCAAGTAAAATGAATCTATTCATAGGAGTGATCATAGTACCATAATAGTACATCAAAATGCAATTATTCAAATACAAAAAGACAACCTTTCTACCTTCTGTCACAGGACCTTCTAGACTAGTCAGAAGACTAGTCACTTACTAAAAGAAAGGGACACAGTTACAAGGCTAGCTGCAGCTCTGTCCCCTGAGCACAGACTCTCTCCCCCCTAGTCCTCATGCCTTTACCTCTTCCAGGATGGAATTCTTCCACTCAGACTGGGCCTTGAGAAGCAATACCCTGTGTATCGACTACATTTACACAGCAGATCCGAGTGGGTTCAGCACCCATGGTTCTTCCCTTTGGGAGACTGAGAAGCAGTGAATGTAGAGACCAAATAGCCGTCTTAAACAAAATTATTGTTTGACCTTTATTGGAAGAAGGCATAACACAAGAGAAAAAGGATTTTAAAAAACAGTCTCTGTGCATTGTTCTCTTGCCTAGAGGCTTACCATCCCCTGATGGAAGCCTAGGAAGGCCTAACTTCTTCAGACATGTCAGTGGGCAGCTAAATATCTCCCCAACAACTGCCTCCTCCCTTATAGTCTCTCTTTATACAGGCTAAGTTCCTTCACCTTTCCTGGCATTTTTGGCCCTGTTGTCCAAAAAAATCTGGTGGGCTCTGTCTCACCACCAGCCTGGGCTCCCTTTTACACTGTACTGATGTAACAAGCTGCAAAGCCCTTTCTCTAGCCTGCACTTTCACCGGCTTACCTACAGGTAAGGACACATTCAGCTCCAGTTACCAGCAGACAGGCTCTCTGACCAGCCTCTGCCTCGGAAGGCTTCAGCTAGGGTACCTCCCAGCACCTCAGGCACGCACCCCCTCTGGAGTGTAAACCCAAAATTATACCATCTTGTGCTGCACAGGAAACTACAGCATAAACTCATAAAATTCGCCCCCTCCCACAATGTGGAGAGGAATATACACAACAGCCTTTTGCCCCAAGTTATGATTCTCTCACACTGGTTTAGAATAAAGCAAAAATAAGTTTATTAACTACAAAAGATAGATTTTATATAATAAGGGACAGCAAACAGATCAAAGCAGATTACCTAGCAAATATACAAAAAAACCACAAACTAAGCTTAATATACTAAATAGATTAGATATGAATAGCACAGTCTCACCCTAGGTGATGATACAAGCAGGCTGCAGATTCTTAAAGGGCAAGCTGCACTTGCTTACAGCTTGGAATCCCCAGGTATTCCTTTCACAGGCTAAAAATCCCTTTAGCCTAAGTCCAGCACTTCCCCCAATTCAGTCTTTGTTCCTCAGGTGTTTCCAGGAGTCTTCTTGGGCGGGGAATCAGTGAAGAACCTAGATACGTCACTCCCCGGCCTTATATAGCTTTTGCATATGTCGGGAACCCTTTGTTTCAAAGCTTGGTTCCCACACCAGTCACTGAAAAAATACTGACATCCCAAGATGGAGTACAGTACAGCACCAGGTGACCTGGTCACATGTCCCTGTAGAGTCACTGCAGCCATCCCCCACAGATTGTTTGTAGCTTTCATAGGAAGGCTCACCAGGTGGGAGATGCGTGTCTCCTAAGGCCTGTTTCTTCCTAATGGTTCATTAACCTGAATGGGCCCTTCCCAGCCACCCATCTAGACTGAGAGCATTTTGCCTAGTGGTGTTGCCCAGGAATAGCTATATGTGTAATAGATATAGTCAATATTCATAATTTTAATACATAAGTATAATTAATAAATACATGCATACCAACAGGATAATCATATTCAGCAAATTATAACCTTTCCAATGACATCTCACATGGCTTATTTTGCATAAAATACATAACTGTCATAATCATATCATAATATCACTGAAGAATATGGGGTGCAGTGTCACAGGCTCAATGGGGGAATCAAGCCTCTCCCCTCAGGGCCAAAGGCTCTCCCATTGTCCTGTAACAACCCCCAAGCATTTGCTAAAAGTGTCTTATTGAAAGTCGTTTCATCTTCCTATATTTCCCCAACAGTCTGTTGATTTAACCATTATAGTTATACAGTAAATATCCCAATAACCACACCAACACAGTGTATTAATAAATTACTACGTAACAGCCCCATGTCCAACACAGAAAATTTAACTAGAATCTAGCCAAAATGCATCAACTATATAGGAAGACTGAAAATAACGTTCCAGCTTTACTAATGAGATCTACATTTCCAACATAAAAGTATTTCAAGCGCCGTTTTCCAAGTGTTCTCAGTTGAAATAAGTATCACAAAAACTTTATTTCCAAGTCTTAAGTCGTATGTTTGCCACATTTACTATGAAGTATTAGCAGAAACACTAAAATTAAAATTGCATTTGATTTCAGTTAAAGCAAAATTTAATTTTCTTAATTAGGTATGAAAGTTTATCAGACCCAAATTACACCACTTGGAGTAGATACTTACCTTTTTGTAAATATCTAACTCCTTTCTGAAGTTTTAGAGCTGGTATCTAATATTTCCTTCAATTCCTAATCTATATGGCTTCCTTAATACTTGAAGCTTTTAGATGTAGGTGTAAAAATAGAGTGACCAGACAGCAAGTGTGAAAAAAATCGGGACAGGAGGTGGGGGGTAAAAGGAGCCTATATAAGAAAAAGACTCAAACATCAGGACTGTCCCTATAAAATCGGGACATCTGGTCACTCTATGTAAAAACCTCATGCACATATGGAGCAGGGTGGTCCCCTGCTCCTGCCCTGAAGGACTTAAAACTGCCCAGTAGAGGGCTGGGGCTGGAGCAAGAAGCCTGGGCTGATTGGGGAAAGTAGGCTCAGCTGTGGCCATGCTCCAATCAGGCCCAGCTGGCCCCTATAAGAGGCTGTGAGCCAGAAGCCTAAACACTCCCCCTCTGCCTGTAGAGGGAGAAGGGCCTGGCTGCAGGGAGCTAAAGACAGTACCTGAGTGAAGCAGGGCTGAGGAGCTGGGGAGCTCTAGCCTAGAAAGCCCCAGGCTGCGGCCTAGCAGAAGGCCAAGGGGTACTAGGTGTTGCAGAGGGCAGCCCAGGGGTAGGCCAAGGCAGCAGGTCCTAACCCAACCTTGCCAGTGATGAGTAGACTGATACTGAAGTCTGCCCCAGGGCATGGGGGCTAGACGATGACTGGCAGTAGCCTTACTCTGAGGCGAGATGGGGATAGTGGGTGGGGGGTTCCCCAGGGAGGCGAGACCCTAAGACTGAGGGGTTACTGCCAGGGGGCAGCACCCCAGATAAAAAGGCACGGGGTCCAGGGAGGGACATGGGGGCCAGAGGACAGGCAGATCAACAGCCTGCAGAGGGCGCTCCGGAGTTGGAACAAGTTAATTCCCAGGAGTCACCATCAGGAGGCGCCGCAGGGGTGAGTCTGCTCATCTACAACATACTTTTGGTGTTAATCTCTGCCCTGAAGGACCAAAAGTTGGGACCCACCTCTATCCATCAAGTAACAAATCTTCTGGCCAACATGGAGAAAATGACTACATTTAGTTCCATTTCTATCAACAGAAATAATTGCTCAATCCTTCAGAATTTTGTTGCCAATAATTGAGAAGATGTTTTAAATTCCAAGTCTACATTAGCTATAACAGACTTTAGTCAATCATGAAGATGACATTAAGCATGCAACATAGTACCGCCTCCTGTTTGTGATATGTTTTGATGGCCAAACCCAAAATGAAAATACAAACTAGTGGCCATCAATTAGTAATTTATTCATTAAAACTGAATCCAACTCTAAACTGTGGTGAGGATAAAGCATTACAATGACATGTAAGACCTAAGGACAATGAGATAAAGTGCTAGAATAAGAGGATCTAGCCCATTTTAATATTACTTTGATCCAGTCCCAGGTGATCTACAAGAATCTTGCAGGATATATATAGGCAAAGTTTATCAGCCTGACAAATTCTGGTAGACATATCTTGCAGCTAACTGTTCGTCCATATGCAGCTCTACTTCTCCACAAATAAAGTTTTTTATTGCCTCATCATACCTTGGAACAATCTCCTTTTCACCACTGATGGCTGTACTCTAACCTGCCCTCCTGGAACTATCCTCCAAAGACTTCGCACTGCATTGGTTTAACCCAGGGGTAGGCAACCTGCGGCACATGTGCCGATTTTTCAGTGGCACTCTCACTGCCCTGGTCCTGGCCACTGGTCCGGGGCCTCTGCAATTTAATTTTAAATGAAGGTTCTTAAACATTTTTTAAAACCTTATTTACTTTACATACAACAATAGTTTAGTTATATATTATAGACTTATAGAAAGACCTTCTAAAAATGTTAAAATGTATTACTGGCACGCGAAACCTTAAATTAGAGTGAATAAATGAAGACTCGGCACACCACTTCTGAAAGTTTGCCGACCCCTGGTTTAACCTTAGTTTGTGTTTGGAAAGTATCTTCACAATCCTAAGTACTAAAAAATATTTTTTTTTAAATGAAAACTTACATTCTGCAAAGATAACTGCACTTGCCCAGGAATCTACTCACCTTGGGCAAGTGATTTTTTTTCCAGATCCGTCTATGTGATCTACTGTCAGTAGTCTACTGGATGTCAATGCTTTGCTGTGAACAGAACTGAAATTCTGCTGTGCATACTGAAAGACTATGCATACCTGAAGCCAGCAGTAGACATATGTCTGTATTACCAGAGTGTTAGAAAAATGAGTTTATCACTTGTTAAAATGCTAGGCTAGAACACATAAACAACCTCTACAGCTTGGATCTCTGGTAGTTTTTTTGAGGTGGTGAGGGAGGGGGAAGGAGAGAGATGACAAAAAATGCTACAGTGCTTAGTATCATTTATATGGAGGTGAGTAAATGCAAGTCCTCCCTGAAGAGATTGTGTTATAGAATTAGCCACCAATGAGTTTGATTAATATTAATCTACAGCATCAGTGAAATATTCAGCCTGGCAAGATGATTTATAGGATTCAGGATACACTAATTTTGATGTAAGCATCACTGCCCATTTTAGTAGCCCATTTCATTTACATTTACTGAAAACATCACTTTTCAATAATTATTCAAAAAATTCAACTAGCCTCCCTCCCTTACGATATCAATCAAGGTTTTAGGCTTTCCAGGAGAACTGGGGACTGCAGTTCCTAAGCTGCTTGTTTTGATACAGAAGAATTTACAGACTATCAATGTAAGTATATAAATCTGCATGGCTGGAGAGGAGCAGAGATGAAAGCTTTGAAGTACTTAGTTTCTTGGTTAACATGAATGATAATATGGAGAAGATATGAGGATTTCAATTACTCTCTAGGGCTCTAGTCTAAAGTTAAATATTCATCTTAACTTGAATATTCTGATTGCAATAAATCACATCTAACATTTTTTGTAAAATCACTTACTTATAACTATAGGTTGAAATACATTGGCTGTAACAAATGGTAACTATAACATTAAAGAGTTTCTCTTTCAGTTTTACTTTGTACATTTCACAGGACCTTGTATTTGGTTTTTCTAATCTGAATGGGTATTTCATAGAGGAACAAATAAAGTGAAAAACCATTAACATTAAAATACATGTCCATTAGACATCTACACACTGATTAAGTGTACGATGTTGATATTTTTCTCATACAGAAGTTTTATCATACCATGATCATGAGGAACATTGTGTGCATACTGAGTTGTTACATATGTTGGTGATGTGTGCGACTTAGAATGGAAGAGTCTTTAGTCAAAGAACATATTAAAATTAAAATGTATTAAAAAGATACTTTAACTGGGTATTTCCTTGCTTTAAATGGTTCGTGTGGAAGTGTTGTCCTTTAAAAAGTTGAACACTAAACTCCCTTCTCTGGGAATTTCCTTGTTTTTCCAAGTTGTGCATAGAGGTTAAGTGGAAACAATACAGTCCATTCCCTCCCCCATAGTAATATTTATGCACTTATCCATAGGGCACAAGACAACAAGAAGGACATAGAGGGTCAAATTGAGGTTTTTATTTATTTACTGAAGAGAAGAAACTATTATT
Organism: Mauremys mutica; assembly: GCF_020497125.1. Classification (NCBI taxonomy): domain Eukaryota; kingdom Metazoa; phylum Chordata; order Testudines; family Geoemydidae; genus Mauremys; species Mauremys mutica. Next base: position 27,169 of record NW_025422847.1, read on the forward strand.
TTCTTGAGAAAATGTAAAACTATTTAGTACCACAGATCAACCTCTAAAAGATTAACTGTGGCAGGAACCTCAAAGATGGGTAGCATGGGACTAACAGTAAATTTGTTTAATCACACATAGAATCAGACTTTTTAAGGTCAGAAGGGACCATTATGATCTAGTCTGACCTCCTGCACAATGCAGGCCACAGAATCTCACCCATCCACTCCTGTATCAAACTTGCAAGAATTAACTGTCCAAATGCTAAATTCTGTGTAAACTGTGATCCATTTAGTCGAAATGTTTAAAAAGCAAACTTTACTTTGCAAAACAAGATTACAAAAGACTATAAATCAGTGGTCAAATATGAAAGGTGTGGTTTAATTACTTGCTTATCATATTGGATGCTTGTGGCAGAAGCAGGGAGAGAACCCATTTCTCTTGGTTACCAGTCCATCATCATAACCACACCCTCAAATAGGTTATGTAGTTAAAGGTACTCTGATTCATCTGCATGTTTCATTGTTGTGAAGAGTTATGTATGCAAGAATGCTCCATTTTACAGAAGATTGCCAGTGACAGATTAGGCATAATGTATCTGAGAGGCACCATGGCTAAGGCTATGTCTACACTATGGGGCTTCAAGCAACACAGCTGTACTTCTGCAGCTGTGCCACTGGAAGGTCTCCCATGTTGCCACTCTATGTCAGCAGGAGAGAGCTCTCATGCCAAAATAATTAAACCACAACTAATGAGCAACAGTATTTATGTCAGCAGGAGAGCATCTCCCACTTCACAGTGCTTTTGTCAGGCAGGGGTGTGAAAAAAGATACCTCCCTGACCAAGAAAAGTGCTAGTGTAGACATAGCCTTAGTAGATGACATTTGCTTTTGGCATACTAGCGACATAGGATAAAAATTTCAAAAGTGCCTAACTGATTTAAGAACCTACGTCCCATTGACTTGCAATTAAACTTATGCTACGTGTACACTATAGACTAGCATATGCTGGCAAAACCATGTCAGCATAGCACCCTAGTGTAGAAGCAGCAAACATCAACAGAAGGCATTCTTCTGCCAGTGTCAGAACACCACCTCACTGAACATTAGCTATGCTAAAAGAATGCTTCTGTCAGTGTAACTGCATCTACATTGCGAGGTTGTGTCAGGATAGCCCTATGTCAGGGGTTTTTCCATACCCCTGACCAACATTGCTATGCAGGTGTAAGTTTTAAGTGTAGACCAAGCCCCCTCAATGTATAATTCATTTTTGAAATTGTGATTTGGGCTCCTATCTCAATAAGGCACATCTGAAATGTTTACCCAGAGTTCTACTCCCAGCTCTGCCAAAACTGACTTATTTTGCCCCTGTAGCTCTGTTACTTTACCTGTAAACAGGGAAGAGTGAAACCCCTAGAGCAGCTGCATGAGGCCTTGCTCAATAAGGGTTGTGAAGTGCGAATAATTATTAAAACTACATTTTAGTCATGGGTATCTTTAGTAAAAGTAACGGCCAGGAAAAAAAAAAAAAAATCATGGTCCGTGACCTGTCCATGACTTTTACTAAAAATACCCGAGACTATAACTTGGGGGGGGGGGGGGGGATGTGGCAGCAGCTGCCCAGAGGCTCCACAGGTCCTGGGGATGGCGGGCTCCCTACCAGGCTCTGCACCTCCCCACCCTAGAAGCAGAATGAGTGTGGGAGGGAGCAGGGGATTGGGGCACAGGATGGGGTGAAGCAGACTCTGGGCAGCACTTACCTGTGGGGCTCCCTGGAAGCGGTGACATCCCCTTCACCTCAGCTGCTAGGCGGAGGCGTGGCCAGGCAGCAAGGCGGATAAAAATCAATGATTTTTTTTAAAAATGGTTTAATTTAAATCAAATGTTTTTGATAAAGACAGTTATAATTAAGATACATTATAGCTCAAAGATATCATCATGGAATAGGAATTATAAATTCTAATTCTATAGTATGAGACAATATATTCATGTCATGTTTAAGAAAAGTTGTGTTAATGAGTTCCAATAGTTCATGGATTAGGGACCCAATCTTATGGGGTTCCAGGGGCTTCTGCTCCCTGTCCCCAGACTGCCCCAACCCCTATCCACACTCCTACCCGGGACTCCCACCCCCTATCCACCCGTCCTCTGCTCCTTGTCCCCTGACCACCCCATCCCGGGACCACCTTCCCCTAATCCAACCCCCCCCCCGCTCCCCGACTGCCCTCCTGACCCATATCCACATCCCCACCCCCAACAGGCCCCTCGGGACTCCCACCCCTCCCTGTTCCCCATCCCCTGTCCTCTCCATTCAACCGCCCCCTCCTCCCTGACTGCCCCCCAGGACCCCCTGTTCCCTTACCCAACCACCTCCCCCCCGCTCCCTGCCCCCCCTTACTAGCAGCAGGAGCTCCCAGCCATGGCACCTGGCCAGAGCCAGCTGCGCTTGCCACGCTGCCCAGAGGGAGCATTGGCACACGGTGGCATGGCTGCGGGGGAGGGGGACAGCAGGGGAGGGGCTGGGAACTAGGCTCCCCGCCCGGGCAGGACGGTCCCACAGGCCGGGTGTGGCCCATGGGCTGTCGTTTGCCCACGTCTGTTCTAGACTGAGCATGATCAGAGATGCTTAGTTTTGCAGTTCTCAAACTGTGGATTTGTGTCTCGAGATAACATGTTTGTTAATAGCAAAAAAAAGTGTTTTAAAATAAATAAATATATAGAGGTGAGACCTCTATATATCAGACCTGAAAAAGCAGAAAAGCTTGTTTTTCTTTTCCAGATTATGAACAAACCAGAAAATGAAGGTGCAGATGACTGAGTTAGCTGCAGAAGCCAATATTTTAAGTTTCTCATGTTGACCTGGCAGACAGTGTCAATTTTTTTTAGTTTTTTTTAATATTTAATTTAACTATTTTGATTAAAAACAATTTTAACAAAGACAAATCTGATTTTAAAAAACTTGAATGTTTAACTAAATTCAAAAATTCATATGCTTGTTTTGTTAAAATATTATATGTTTGCTGCTGAAGAAAAAAACTCCACAATACACAACGTTGTTGTTTTAGTTAAATAAAACAATTTAAATATCTGTCTGGTGATGTTCTCCTCCTAATACAGCATGGCAAGAAAATCCTCCAAATAGTAATGATTAACCTGTTGAATTGGAGATATTTATGAAGTCATTGGGAGGTGAACTATCTGCTTCAATTACCTTTGGTAAATGAAATAACCAATCATTCATTTTCTGATGTAGCTGTAAAACTAATCTGAAAAGTTTTCAAAATAAAGCACTTTAAAAATGTATTGTGTGTATCTTCTAAAAATGAAACCTACATCTCTGAGTTGTGAAGAATATGTATTAAGGGTATAACCACCAATAAGAATGCACTTTTATGTAGAAATCCATGATTAAATCGAGTCTTGCTAACTAGTGATTTAAATCAATTTTGATTTAAATCAAATCAATGCTGCCCCCGCCCAAGGCACCGCCCCCACAGCTCCCATTGGCTGGGAGGAGTAGAATGGAAGGCTCCCAGTCCAGTGCACCTAGGCCAAATACTATTTTGAATGCAAATATAACACTGCTGGTATATGTTGTGTTCCCTCCCAGCCCAGTGGCTGGTCCACATAGCAGGATAAGAGCCTATTACTGCTACCAACTAGGAGTTACTCCTTTAGCTCAAGCAGTAGAGGGCTGCTCTATGGCCCAAATCCTATTCCAACAAGCACCAATTTTTGACCTAAAAGCCATAGAGAGCTTGTACCCGAGATAAAACTGGCAGTTTTTCCTGGTCAGCCACTTTCCTAGCTAGGGAAACATGTCCAGACAGCTGAAAAATTGGCATCTTGGTTTTCACTGAGCAAACCAAGATAAAAAGTTGAAACTACCAAGTTTTGAAAAACTAGCTAAAAAGTTTTCTGAAATCCAAAGTCCTTTTCAGAGCAAGGGTATACAGACATCCATGCAATTTCTGAAGTTTTTTGGGTTTTTTTTGCGGGGGGGGGGGGGTGAGAAGAGTACTATAATTTTTGTAGCAAATGAGTATGACATTTGGTGGTGAATACAACCATACAAAGTTTCTGAAGTAGTATTTGGCAGCTTACTTCTTCCCACTCCTGAGAGGGCTTGCCAGTGATCAATACACGTTCAAAAAACTTTGCATACCTCTCCAAGTGTACTTTCTATAGCCCCTTTATTTAAGCAAACATACACATCAGCTCCAGAGAGGCTTTAAGGTCTTGTCAGAGGTTAAAAAAACCCACCTATGATACACCTTGACTATGGGTCACTATCCATGTCTCCATAACAGAGTAAAAACCAGTTTTGTCAGTTCTCTTCTGACTTTTGGGAAACCTACAAGCAACCGTAAAACAGGTTTACTTACCTTGCTGCAGCTTTGGGAAGCCTCTGAGCAACATCAGATGCAGGTAATGCTGGTATTCACTAGGGAGGATGGATTACCCAAAACACAGATCGAAGAAGTGCTAGGTTAGCAGGCACCCAAATACAACAACCCCCATATAGTAGCCAGGAGGGCTCCGGGTAGAAGGAAAGCAACAGGAGGAATAATATTCATTTCCTTTCTAGTAGCCAGAGAGCTTAGGAGACTTCAAATTTGGCACCTATGACACCTGCCAGAGGTTGTGAAACTTATTGCTCTGAGCAGGGCTCAGGGACAGCACTCTAGTACAAATCCCAGCAGTTTCACTTTCCCAGCATTTTGGGTTTAGTTCTGCCCCCCTTTTTGGGAGGGAGGGGGGGAAAGAGTCTCTCTTTGGAGCTCATTCCACTTTAGTCTTCCAGCTATTAGTTGCTTGGTAAAATTTTCAAGTCTTATATATGAAAGGGTGATAGAGATTATGGGATAGTGAGAAAAGAGAAGTAGAATATTCAGGTAGGAGAGACAACATTCAAATAATTACACAGAAAATAAGAAATAAAAACCTTTAACACCATATGTGAGACATAAAACACATCAAATGGACTTATATAAGCTATACATTATGAAGTTGCACACAAAGACAAATAGATAAAATAATGTTCCAGCATTATACATGGATCACTAATGTTTTTCTGCCACCAATTTCACTCAAAATATTAAACACACCAGGTCAAGTCAATCACAATGTGTCCAAATGATTTAGTCAACTTACAGAAAGCATGAAGCCGTGACCACAGTCACACAGAAAAACAAGCACAAACCCTTCACAACCTGCCAATTTCTCTCCCATTATGAGATTTCAGAACTGCTAATTTGCTCTAACCCAGTTAAAATTTTTATTTTTATATGTAAAATTTTTAACTGGGTCAGGGCAAATATATCAAAATAAATAAAAGTTGGACAACAAAGGAACAGGCTATGTCCAAGCATTATACCTTGTTACCCTGTTTGGGGGGGGAGGGGGGAAGAGAAGGGGAGAACCATACACCAAAACATGGAAAAGCCAGGGGAGTGGAAAAATTCAAATGAGGGCAAATTAAAAGTGAAACATATACAAAGCAGAAGACAGAAGGGGGTACTGCCCAGACAGACAATGTGGTTCCCAAAATGATTCGTCACTACAATGCCACACAAAAATCTACTATGGAAGTCACTTGAGTGCCTAGGGAGAAAAGGCTGTATAGTGTCCCCCAAGCCAGGAGCACACAGCCTTCAATGGATAAATGAGTCCTCCAGTAAGCATCAGGGAGATCTGTGATCGAAGGATTATGCAGCACTTTGACACAAACACCAGGAAATGGTCTGTACTCATGGTCAGAAAGGAATGTCTACTAAACGTCTCCAGTACAGCCACCTGCCTGTTTGCACAGTAATCGCACCCACAGAATAAAAATAAGGGGGGGGTGGAATTCACTTCTGGCACAACAGTCCTCATGAAAGTACTCTGCAGATACCAAGTGGCATGCGGAGAAAGTGACTGCCAGAAATACGGAGGGGGCCTGTCCAACAACTGCAGAGAGAGGATGTCAGTTTCAGTAGCAAAAGCAGCTGCAGACTTCCAGTAGGACTGGGGGGGGAAATCACTGAAGTGAAACAGCTTGGTCAACCTGATGTGAGTAAACAAACAAAACGACAGAAACTCCCTAAGAAGAGGACATCAGATTTGGGGGGCCAAGGGGGGAGGGAGAGAAAGATGAAAAACAATGGCTCCTCTAGAAGTCAGGGACTGGAGAGTGCTTTCTCTGGCCAAGCACACCTCAATGGTCACCAAGCATTAAAAAAAGACAGTTATGAAACCAAGGCAAGCCCTATCCTCTCCAATCTATCTTTTTAGCAAAACCCAGTGAGAATCAAGCCCCTTGCACCCATGACAAAGGCTCTTAAGCAAAGTAAACAGCCGTGGGCTAAAAGGGGAGGTCCCGGATCAATAACTGGTTAAAAAGATAGGAAACAAAGAGAAGGAATAAATGGTCAGTTTTCACAATGGGGAGACACTGCTGTTTACATCTTTCAAGGATCTGTACTAGGACCTGAGCTGCTCAACACATTCATAAATGATCTGGAAAAGCGGTGAATAACGAGGTGGCAAAGTTAACAGATGATACTAAGGGCTAGTCTACACTAGCAATGCTAAAGTGCTGCTGTGGCAGCGCTTTAACATGGCTTATGTGGTCACGGTACAGCTAGGGTGACCAGATATTCCAATTTTATAGGGACAGTCCCGATTTTTGGATCTTTTTCTTATATAGGCTCCTATTATCCCCCACCCTCTGTCCTGATTTTTCACATTTGCTGTCTGGTCACCCTAGGTACAGCACTGGGAGAGAGCTCTTCCAGTACTCTTTGAAGAAAAAAAGACAACAAAAAAACGAAAACCACCACCTTCACAAGGGGCATAGCTACCAGCGCTAGTGCACCGTCTACACTGGTGCTTTACAGCGCTGAAACTTGCTGTGCTCAGGGGGGTGTTTTTTCATACCCGAGTGAGAAAGTTGCAGCACTGTAAATAGCCAGTGTAGACAAGCCCTAAGTCACTCAGGATAGTTAAATCCAAAGCTGACTGAGAAGAGTTAAAGAAGGGATTTCACAAAACTGGGTGACTGGGCAACAAAACAGCAGATGGAATTTAATGTTGATAAGTACAAAGTAACTATATATACAAAATGATGGGCTCTAAATTAGCTATTATCATTCAAGAATCTTGGAATCATCATGGATAGCTCTCCAAAAACATCTGGTCAACATGCAATGACAGTCAAAAAGGCTAACAGAATGCTAAGAACCAGTAGGAAAGGGATAATAAGAAGATGGAAAATATAATGCGACTATATAAATCAGGGGTTGGCAACCTATGGCATGCATGCCAAACATGGCATGCGAGCCGATTTTGTGCAGCACGCAGCTGCCTGCCGCAGTCTCGGCCCCCAGCCTAACTCAGCCCCGCTGCTCACCGCTCTCCCTTGCGGGGGCAGGAGGCAGAAGCTTGGTTCTGTGGCAGCCAAGCTTCCCCGTCCCCTGCTTCTTCCCCCAGTGTGGTGCTTTCCTGCCCCGCCCCCTCTCCTTCCCTGCGCCAATCAGCTGATGGCCCTAGCAAGGGGGAGGGGGAAGAGCGGCAGCATGTACACAGTTCCATAGAGGACTCAGAGAGAAGTAGGGACGGAGCCTTGAGGAAGGGGGTGGAACAGGGCATATCCCTTCCAGCCCCCTGCCTTGAGCCACTCAGGGCAGGGGGCTGGAAGCACCCCCACGAGCCGAGCACCCCAGTCCTCTGCCCTGACCCCCCCCACACACACAGCCTTCTGCCCTGCACCCCCAATGCCCCTGAGCCCTCTGCCCTGACCCTTGAACCCCCCCCTACACCCAGCCTTCTGCCCTGCACCTCCCCACAACCCCAGCCCTGACCCTTAACCCCCCCACACACACACCCAGCCTTCTGCCCTACACCCCCCCCCCCACACACACACACCGCAGCCCTCTGCCCTGAAACCCCCCCCCCCCAGTCTGGGGTCCCGGCCGCAGGCCCTGCTCAGCCCGCTGCCGAGCTAGGTGAACAGAACCCCAGGCTGGCAGCAAGCTGAGCAGGCTGGCGGCATAAGATCAGCATTTTAATTTAATTTTAAATGACGCTTCTTAAACATTTTGGAAACCTTGTTTACTTTACATACAATAGTTTAGTTATATAATATAGACTTATAGAAAGAGACCTTCTAAAAACGTTAAAATGTATTACCAGCACGCGAAATCTTAAATTAGAGGAAATAAATGAAGACTCGGCACACCACTTCTGAAAGGTTGCCGACCCCTGATATAAATCCACCGTATACCCATACCTTGAACACCGCATGCAATTCTGGTTGTCCTGTCTCAAATAGGACATTAGAATTGTTAGAAGTACAGAGAAGAGCAACAAAAAATTATTAGGAGTATGGAACAGCTTCCAAATTAGGTGAGACTAAAGACTGGGACTGTTCAACTTAGAAAAGCAGCAAAGGAGGGATATGACTAAGGTCTATAAAATCACAAATCGGTGTGGAGAAAGTGAATATGGAAGTGTTATTTACCCCTTCACAAAACACCCAATAATATTAATAGGCAGCAGGTTTCAAACATACATAAGTAAACACTTCGTCACACAACACACAGTCAACTTGTGGAACTCATTGCTAGGGGATGTTCTGAAGGCCAGAAGTATAACTGGGTTCACAAAATCAATTAGATAAATTCATGGAGGATAGGTCCATCAATGGCTATTAACCAAGATGGTCAGGGACACAAACCAATGCTCTGCCCCTCTGACTGCCAGAAAATGAGACTGGACTACAAGGGATGGATCACTCGGTAATTGCCCTGTTCTTTTCACTTCCTCTGAAGCATCTGGCACTGGCCATTGTTGGAAGACAGAATACTGGACTAGATAGCTACTGGTCAGCAGTGCCATTCTTATGACTTCCAGGCCATAGAGAAGTCAGACTACAGCAGCAACTGAACAGACAGATGGCAATACCACCCTATTAACCAGGCCAATCAGCCCCAGATCCTACTCATCTAAATGCAAATATATCAGAGTAAAGCTAGTAACTCCAGAAAAAGTGACCAATGAGCCTCTGAATCTCACTTCAACTAGTGCCACAACATCAAGGCTATTCAATTATTGGCTAACAAAGTCCATCCCCAATGGGAAAGCACATGAACAAGCAAATGCCATTTATGCAGGCAGCTCTTTGCTTTCTCCTCAGCCTATCAGTTCTTCTAAATGAATTATTCAGAACAACAACAGAAGTCCCTGCATCTTAATCCCAGAAGGTGCTCCATGGCAACTGAGGGGATGGAGGGGGGTACTGCACTGCCAAGAGGCAAGGTAAAAGAACTGCTCTTGGTCCAATCATCCCAAGCAGATGGGGTTTTCATATGTCTGCGGACAGACAAGTAAAGAGCAGCTACACATCACCCTCATGTGTGACAAATAGATGTCACTGCATGAAACAAACACTGAAAGCATCAGCACACGCAAGGAAAGACCTCTCACAACTGACTTAGGAGATGCAAAAATGGTTTGCAACTCAAAGCATACAATATATGAGATAAATGGTACCTCTAATAGATACCTTTTTTCACTTCATTCTTTTTCTGCCTTCTTTCCTGTGATAAACCATGGCCTGAGTGTGTGTATTCCCTTTCTCTCCCTCACATTTTATTCTTCCTTTTAGGAGGTAACAGATGAAGACCTACATCCGTTTTTAAATACAATTAAATATAAATCAACTTGTAACAGTACTTAAAGATCTGTACTGTTTTGTTCTTTCAAACTGGGTGTGGAAGCAGAGGTTATTTCCCCGATAGACAAGGTTTTAGTGTTAGGGATAGTAAGAGCTCGGTACATTTTTAGGCAGCCCAACTGCTTGTCAAGTTCTTTCCTGATAATCGTATCATAAGCATTTTTTTTTTAATATATATATTTGTAAAAAGAATCAGTGCCTCACTGTGCTAGAAACTGAACAAAAATAAAAGAAAATAGCCCCTGCCTGAGAGGGCTTATAAATTACGTGGTCAAGTTCAATTTCTACCAACTGGTCTCCTCATTCTTCAGCTCATCCAGATCAAGCACTTTTCAGGATTATCAGAGCCACTGCTAATGAAGGCACTAAATTCAATTCCCTACACTGAACAAGAACATTTCAGAAGCCCGAGTTTAACAATGAGCTAGCCAGGGATGCAGCAACAGGCAGTATCTGCAACCTTCCCCCCACCCCTGCCCTTTTTTTAAAAAACACTATGTCCAATCTCTGCTTTTTCTGGCATCTTTTGAAATTTTAAATCAAATGAATACTGATTAGGATAGTGAACAAGAGGATGCAACAAAAAAAATGTCCTGTTTGATAAGGGTAAGATCATCTAGCATCCAGATGCTGTCCCACACTAGTAAAAAATACACATTAACAGTACATCCTTGTATCAGTTACAAGGGCCTTTCCACAAGTACCCCCAGGTTTCAGGTACAAATTTAAAAACTGAGCATTAAATTTGAATTAGATACCCTGTTTCAGTATTTTCTGGTGTATTTTATGTGATCTGGCATTTTATGTGAACAACATCCGTTGAGACTGAGGTCCTGCTTGTTCACAAAGACAGCACAGGAAGTAGCAATGCAAGCTTCCTACACTGTCTTCTTCCATGCCCCATTCCCAACATGGAAGAAACCCAGGGGCTGTTCCAGATCCCAGCATGTCAAGACCTCCTGTGGCATGCCTGCGGAGGGTCCGCTGGTCCCGCGGGGGGGGTGGAGCTGCGGGACCAGCGGACCCTCTGCAGGCACGCCTGCGGGAGGTCCACTGGAGCCGCAGGACCGGCGACCGGCAGAGCGCCTCCCGCAGCATGCCCTCCTGCTTGGGGCAGCGAAATGTCTGGAGCCGCCCCTGAAGAAACCCATCTAACCTGTTCTTCCTATTCTTGTGTTTGTTCTAGAAAAAACCAGTATCAATGCAGTTGATGTTTACTGTCTAATCCATGCAGCCCAAACAATCAGGGGAAATACAGCAAAGAAATTTTGAAAGAACTATAATATAACCTTCCTTCCCTAGAGGCAGTTCTGAATACCAGTAAAACCCCTTCGAAAATACTGACTCCTGATTTGGGGGGGGGTAAATCAGAAGCAGCAGAATTTGGCCCTACAACCAGCGAGTTTTGCCAATCACTCTTTTTTTTTCCCTTCCAAAAAGACATATGCCTACTAGCCCAGCATACCTAAAAGTTTCCTCTTGGATGAAAGAAGCACACATATTTCTGTGCCTTTCTGTCCCATTTGGCACTCCTCAGGGTGGATAAAAATCAAAGTAAAAGATTTTTGGATAAAATGCTTTTTAAGGAAAAAACCTATCTTAATTAAAACTATTCCATGATGAGATGTATTTGAGCTATGGGGATTATAAATATAATTCTATAGTATGAGACAATATATTCCTGTAACGTTTAAGAAAAGTTTTGTAAATGAGTTCCAGTAGTTCATGGATTAGGCAACAATCTTATGGCATTCTAGGGTCTTATGTATAGATTATTTAGGTTAATCTTTCTATCTACCCAATGGGACTCAGTGCTCAGGCTAGAAGATACCATCAGAGATACTTAGTTTTGCAGTTCTCAAACTGTGGGTTTGTGTCTCCAGAGATGACATACTTGTTAATAGCAAAAATGTTTTCAAATAAATAATATTTCTCACCTCTATAATAAACTTCAACTCCATTGTCCCTCTGCAAATTTGTGTACACAGAGTCAATCCCTTACCCTTTGCTAAGGGTGCAAATTTTCAAAAAGTTCAATGTGTAGGAGATTGTTGGGGGCGGAATAGATCTGGACTAGGAGAAGTCTGGAGATAAATGTGAGAAGGGAGGGACAGGCAGTAGAAACAAAAATAAAACTGTTTGAGCAGCATATTCCATAAGTCTTGAGGTCTTTCCGAGTGTAGCCTTCATTGATTTGAGATCTACCATATCATTCTCTTACTAGTAGGGAAAACCTATAATGGCAGCAGGCATTAAAAGAAACCCAGTTTGGGAGTAAGAACCGTTCAAGAAATGTTTGCTGCTGATGTTTTAAAGAAAGTCAAACCAGTGAACTGGTGGAAGTCACTTAGCACTTGGATTCAGAGAAACTGAGAAATCGTTTGGGACCTGAAAAAGCAGGAAAGCTTGTTTTTCTTTTCCAGGTTATGAACAAACAGGAAAACGAAGGTGAAGATGACCGAGTTAGCTGCAAAGATGCCAATATTTTAAGTTTCTCATGCTGGCCTGGCTGACAGTCGATTTTTTTTATTTTTTTTTAATATTTCATTTAACTATTTTAGTTAATTTTAAGAAACCTGATTTTTTAAAAACTTGAATGTTTAACTAAATTCAAAAATTCATATGCTTGTTTTGTTAAATTATATGTTTGCTGCTGAAGAAAAAGCTCCACAATACGCAACGTTGTTGTTTTAGTTAACTAAAACAATTTAAATATCTGTCTGGTGATGTTCTCCTCCTAATACAGCATGGGAAGAAAATCCTCCAAATAGTAATGATTAACCAGTTGAACTGGAGATATTTATGAAGTCACTGGGAGGTGAACTATCTGCTTCATTTACCTTTGGCAAATGAAATAACCAAACAAACATACATTCATTTTCTTATATACCCCTCTACACCACTATAACGCAACCCGATATAACACAGGTTCACATAAAGTGTGGTAGCAGCAGGGCCCTGGTGGTGCTTTAAAGGGTCCAGCGCTCCAGCTGCTACAGGGAGCCCAGGGCCTTTTAAATCACCGCCAGAGGCCTGCCGCCGCTACCCTGGGGCTCCGGCAGTGGGGCTGGGCTGGTGATTTAAAGGGCCCAGGCTCCCCACAGCGGCCGGAGCCCAGAGCTCTTTAAATCACCACTGGAGCCCTGCTGCTGCTACCCCGGGGCTGCGGAAGAAGGGCTCGCCGGCGATTTAAAGGGTCTGGGGCTCCCAGTGGCCGGAGCCCCAGGCTCTTTAAATCACCGCTGCAGCTCTGCCACCGCCACCCCGATATAACGGCGTTTCACTTATAACGCTGTAGGGATTTTTGGCTCCCCACAACCACGTTATATCGGGGCAAAGGTGTAGCTGTAAAACTAATCTGAAGTTTTCAAAATAACTCATTTAAAAAATGTATAGTGTATACCTTCTAAAAAATGAAGGTTACACCTATCTCTGAGTTGTGAAGAATATGTATTAAGGGTATAACAACCAACAAGAATGCAATTTTATGTAGAAATCCATGATTAAAATAGAGTCTTCCTCACTAGGGATTTAAATCAATTGATTTAAATCAAATCCACCCTGGCACTCCTACTCCTAGGTTATGTCATTTCATATTGTTCTCCACTCTTCTTATATATTCAGCTGTTGACCACATTGGGTCCCTTCATTTTATAACTGATGACTCAACTCATTTGGGGTTTACTTTCAGCGAGAGTTTTCCCCATCACAATAATTTGTCCTATAAGCCATGCCATACTTCCCTCCACCTCATAACTTGCTTACCACAAATAAAATTATCTTTAAGGAAGTAATGAGATCAATTCATAGCACAAACAGGGTAGAGAGTCGGGGCAACAAGTCTCCCAAGCCAGATCACCATCTGTCCCTTCCCCTGCTTAACAAAGCTTGTTGCTATTGAAAAGTTTGGTGGTTTAGTTTGTCTTTTTGCCTGTTTAAACATACTTTCTCTTTCTACTAACAGTACTGGCTAACTTCCAGCTCAAAAATTCCCTCAAAGACAAAAGTGGCAATTACCATACACAAATCCCAGAGACATTCAGCATGCCAGGCTACTTCAGGAGAAAACCAAGAAGAACATGAGTTGAAATCAAATTATAGTGGAGTTCTGCAAACATGTACTCAGGCTACTGCTGCCATTTTGCCTTTCCCTTACATTCACTTTTTCCTTATCTGAACAACCTAGAACAGGGGCTCTCAAACCGGGGGTCGGGAACCCTCAGGGGGTCACGAGGTTATTACATGGGGGGTCGTGAGCTGTCAGCCTCCACCCCAAACCCTGCTTTGCCTCCAGCATTTAAAAAATATATTCAACACTATTATAAAAGTGTTTTAAATGTATGGGGGCGGGGGTCGTCGCACTCAGAGGCTTGCTGTGTGAAAGGATTCATCAGTACAAAAGTCTGAGAACCCCGACCTAGAATGACTGCACCAAGTCAGGCATTACTACTATTTTTTCCTCAGTATCATGATTCCCCATCCACATAACATGTGAAGCACAAACTGAAGCAGTACAATCTCCACCGCTTTGCACCTCAGCACCCATCAATCCTAGATGAAAAGAAGATACCAAGAAGCGAAAAAATAAGTTCAACAAGAGTTCCGTTAGTGACATATTAATGGACCTATTACTTTTTTTTATTACTGTGTGCTTAGTTTGTCGCTTACCTTGTTAACTATGAGGTACATTTATTTCCCCCCCCAACATTAGCACAGCTATAAGCACTACTCAAAAGTAGGTTAAATTGTACATATTTCACAAATTAATGTTCAGATTAAGTAATCCTCAATTATACAGTTTGCCAGGATTATGACTTGACATTTATTGCAAGAAAAATAAGGTCTACAAACTGATCCTGATAGTTTATTTCTGCGACAATGTGGTAAAGCTATATAAAAGTTGCTGAATTGTAGCCACTGACATTACTCACCATAGGCTGCAATCCAGCAAGACACTTAGCATGTGATTAAAATTAAGCATATGCTAAAGCACCTTGCTTGACTGGGGCCACAGGGAATATTGTATATTTCTCTTACATCTGAGATGATCTACTTAAATCTGCTGGTATGTCACTTACTGCCAGATCATTCTACATGTTGTCATTGATGCAGCAAAATTAGTAATATCACAAAACTTGTTCACCAAGAGCAAAACCTTAGTATGGGGGGTGTGTGTGTTAGACTTTCCCACTTTCTTTAAAGATTTAAAACACAGAGAATATATTCTTGTATCATTTGTGTAATAAAAACCTTTAAGTACCGTGAGATCTGCTGCTGTTTTTCTTCTTGCCTTAAATAGCTATTACACAGTTTTGACCAGCGATCACAAGATTTCACATGGTAACATCATGTTAAATTAAATCTTGCTTAATGATTTTATGCAGTATAAAACACAAAAGATAAGTGGGGTCCACCACAGCAGCTTTCTGGCTGCTTGTCACCCAGCCCCCCCTCAAAAGTCACATCTGCACACATTTGAAACAATAGTCACAGCAATGATTTCCTTCTAATTTGACTGAAACTGAAAGCTGTCCACTGATTATTATATTTTTATAGCCAACATTTAAAAAAATACCATTCCACAAAGCTTCTGATGCCCCTAACATAAGAGTTATTGAAGCTATTATTCAATCATATTGTTCCAGACAGAAGTAAAAGTTTATTAACATTTCTAATAAAGAGACCCTTACAACTGCTCATGTTATGACTGGCCTTTCCTATTAAAAAAATTTCATAATGGAACTTTAGCTGAATTACAACCAAAAGGCAGGTCAGACTGGAAAGAGTTTTGACAGAAATGTTATTTAAAAAAAAAATTAGTAACAGAAGTCATGTTTAAATACTAAAATGCAATTCATAGAAGTATCCAACCTATCTCAACAGGACACTTCTCTCTTTTATGAGACATACTAAGCCTAGTAAGATTACATGTGATGGCGTATTTACATAGTCTTAGGAAAGGCCCGAAATAGACACTTTGCCTAACCGCCAAACAGGAATATGTATGTGAGGAAATGTTGAAGGCAAGTCCTTCAATATGGGTCAAAGTAGGTCCATTTTTGGCCCTCCAAGTTTAGACACACTTGATGTACACTTACAAATAATAAAACTGCATGTGGCTTACTAGAAGAACTGTAAGAGTGAAGTTTTGTTAAAATGATCAGTTATGTATTATAATTATGGGTCAGTTCCTGCAAGGTAATGAATGCCTTCAATTTTCATTGAACTCAGAGGGAGATGAAAGTGCTCAGCACCTTACAAGTTTGAATCCTTTGTTAGTATCAAGACAGTTACAATGTTTGGTCACATCTGATTTTGACATATCACTAGATATAGAAAATGTGTTAACCATTCTTAGGTAAAGCACAAAGGATAAAAGTCATGAATCTGTTTTTTAGCATCTTCTCTCTGCTAAAGCCTTCTAAACAGGTTAAAGTTAATTCTGTTGAAAATTCAATATGTTGCTTATGCAAGTCCACTTGAGAAAAACAGAGAAGCAGCTTTGTGTATTTATATTTAACCCTAAGTGTTATTAATGTGAAACCTGCTCAGAAGGAATTGAATGAATCCTTGAATTTGTCATTTCTCATATTCTTAAGGAAAGAATTAAAAAAAAATAGTCAACTACTTCTTTGTTTAAACAGAACAGTTATGAGTAGTTTGTGTCCAAAAGATAAACTTCTAACTCTTTTCTGGTACGCTTCCAAACTACATAACTGCATGCTTAATTTGAAAAACACAGTTGAGAGGATCATCAGTTGTATCTGGTACCAAAAAGTTCACAATAGATGCAAATTAATATTGAGACAGTCTTTCCAGAAAAGTGTTGCCATACTGTTATTTATAGCAGATCACTTGCATTATTTTCTTCTGTTATGGAACTTACACAGTACAGTAGAACCTCAATTTCACAAACACCAATCTTACAGACAAACATTATATGAATCATTTCTCCCTGACAGGGTGGAAGTGGGATGGAGATCACATAACTAAAGTGATATTGATGAAGGACAAGTTAACATCCCTTCACATTCCAATGCCTTCAGTACACTGGAAATCAGTGTGCAATGGGTTGAAGGCCAAGAAGAAAGTGATGCAGTGCAACATGCTGAAACTTATAAATCATACCTTCTGCAATTATTTTCAGTTTTATAACTTCTTTATTTTATGAACTCCTTATTCCCCAGTTTGTAAAATAAGGATTCTACTATATTTAAACTGAATTAGTTTATCAATGCACATAATCTTTATTAATGTATTTGAGTATTCTTTCATTGTGACTTGTTAGGACATCAAAATATTACTTCTGTCTAACAATGTTTTGTCTACTTTTCTAAAGAGTAATATCTAAAGTTGGAAGAAAGTCTTTCAATTCTAGGTGGAGATCTGTATATAGCCTATTTCACTGTTACCCTAGATAGTCAGTAACTTTCTCCTTTTGTTTATATGGTATTTCACAAAGCAATAGGGAAGAAAAAGACATTTAAGAATAGGAACAGATGATTGTGAACACAGAAAATGGCAAGGCGACTAAGAGGCCGGTGTAGCACCAGAAGCTAAAAAATGTTTTATTGTCTTGATTTCAAATCAACAGTCCATTTAATACTTCTTTCTTAAGATAACATGCCAAATTTTTCATTAACTTGCAATCTGAGCAATCTCGTAATCAACTGGGTTGCACAAGCTGCTAGGAAGTCCTGAATTTGACCCTACATTGAAGATAAGCTATTTCTATTAGTTGTAGTATTGATCTAATTTCACAGTACAAAAAATATGAAACTGCATGGGATGTATAATTTATCTTGTAACTACATACAGATCCCTGTATTAAGGGAAAATTTTGTACAAGTTTGATTATTTAGACAGTCTGTTTCACTTGCGCTTATTTTCATAAATTCAGAGAATCAAAACTAGGGTGATTTTTCTACCGTGAATCTACAAACGAATGTTCACTGCAAGGAACTCTGTGCATATAAGTGGGCCTACCTGCGCAGAACTCATTGCCGAATCAGGGCCTAAAAGTAAAACATCTGTCATGTGTAAGTGCTGTTTTATCCAGATAATCATAACTGTTATTTTTGTACATCCGACACCTTTAACAATTCTGCTAGAGTACTGTAACAATAGATTAGCAAAAAGAACAGGCGTATTTGTGGCACCTTAGAGACTAACAAATGTATTTGAGCATAAGCTTTCGTGGGCTACAGCCCACTTCATCAGATGCATAGAATGGAACATACAGTAAGAAGAGAGATATGTGTGTGTGTGTGTGTGTGTGTGTGTGTGTGTGTGTGTGTGTGTGTGTTCGTACACACACACAAACATGAAAAGGTGGAAGTTGCCATACCAACTCTAAGAGGCTAATTAATTAAGATGAGCTATTATCAGCAGGAAAAAAAAAATATATGTTTGTAGTGATAATCAAGATGACCCATTTCAGACAGTTGACAAAAAGGTGAGGATACTTAACATGGGGAAATAGTTTCAATTTGTGTAATGACCCAGCCACTCCCAGTCTCTATTCAAGCCCAGATTAATGGTATCTAGTTTGCATATTAATTCAAGTTCAGCAGTTTCTCATTGGCATCTGTTTTTGAAGCTTTTCTGTTGCAAAATTGCCCACCTTTAAATCTGTTCCATTCTATGCATCTGATGAAGTGGGCTGTAGCCCACAAAACCTTATGCTCAAATAAGGGGGAGGGAGAGCTGAGTGGTTTGAGCATAGACCTGCTAAACCCAGGGTTGTGAGTTCAATCCTTGATGGGGCCATTTAGGTATCTGGGGCAAAAATCTGTCTGGGGATTGGTCCTGCTTTGAGCAGGGGGTTGGACTAGATGACCTCCTGAGGTCCCTTCCAACCCTGATATTCTATGATGCTACCAGAGATAAAAATTTGTTAGTCTCTAAGGTGCCACAAATACTCCTGTTCTTTTTGCAGATAGAGACTAACACGGCTGCTACTCTGAAATCTGTCAATAAATTAGCAAGAGACTTACTCAAATGCCTGAGTGCTAACTGCCACACATCATTCATATTTCATCCGTTATTTTGAGTCAGACTGAATGATCCTACAGTTATAGTAATCTAAGTTGATGGCATGAATGATACGCTAAACAAACGCACTCTTTGCCAAGTGCACTACATAAGGAATCAATAGAAAATCTGTTTACACTGCTGCCATAACTGAAAAAAAAAAAAGTACAAAAACCAATCAAAATTCTTATTTCCTGAGGTCTTTCAATGTTAACCCACAAAATATTGTTCACACCACTGCCATAGAAAGCTTTGACCTTCAACCTTTATATATACACATGTATATATATATATATATATATATATATACACACACACACATATACATACATATATATATATATATATATATACACACATATACACACATACACACACACACACACACACACTTTGTAGAATCCATACTTTCTATGTTTGTACAGTAGCAAGCACACTTTTCAACAAACAATGCTGAGTAACCTGTTCATTTACAGCTAGACTGTACACACGCAACACTTCACAAGCAATCTCCTAATAAAGTACTGGGACTTTTTGTACTTGGAAGTATGATTATCAAAATCAAATTTACTGCTGTTCAAGTGGATTTGGTTCTCTTTGTGGAAGACTAGCCAACGATGCCTGAATTATATCATACCTTGTAAGTATTCCTTGCATTCCTACACCTAGAAGATAATAAGGTGAAAAATAACAGTCAGCATGGATTTGTCAAGAACAAATCATGTCAAACCAAACTGATAGCTTTCTTTGACAGGGTAACAAGCCGGGGGGAAGAGTGGTAGATGCAGTATATCTTGACTTTAATAAGGCTTTTGATACTGTTTTGCATGACCTTCTCATAAAACAGACTAAGGAACTACAACCTAGATGGAGCTAGATGGGCAGGGAGGGATAGCTCAGTGGTTTGAGCATTGGCCTGCTAAACCCAGGGTTGTGAGCTCAATCCTTGAGGGAGCCACTAGGGATCTGGGGCAAAAATCAGTACTTGGTCCTGTTAGTGAAGGCAGGGGGGGGCTGGACTTGATGACCTTTCAAGGTCCCTTCCAGCTCTAGGAGATAGGATATCTCCATTAATTTATTTATAAATTTAATTTATACTATAAGGTGGTTGCATAACTGGTTGGAAAATCGTTCCCAGAGAGTAATCATCAGTGATTCACAGTCATGCTGGAAGGGCATAACAAGTGGGGTCCTACCATGATCAGTTCTGGGTCCGGTTCTGTTCAATATCTTCACCAATGATTTAGATAATGGCATAGAGAATACACTTAGAAAGTTTGCAGACAATACCAAGCTGGGAGGGGTTGCACATGCTTTGGAGGATAGGATTAAAATTCAAAATGATCTGGACAAACTGGAGAAATGGTCTGAAGTAAATAGGATGAAATTCAATAAGGACAAATGCAAAGTACTCTACTTAGGAAGGAACAATCAGTTGCACACATACAAAATGGGAAATGACTGCCTAGGAAGAAGTACTGCGGAAAGGGATCTGAGGGTCTTAGTGGATCACAAGCTAAATATGAGTCAACAGTGTAACACTGTTGGAAAAAAAAAAAGCAAACATTCTGGGATGTATTAGTAGGAGTATTGTAAGCAAGACACGAGAACTAATTCTTCCGCACTACTCCACGCTGATTAGGCCTCAATTAGAGTATTGTGTCTAGTTCTGGGCGCCACATTTCAGGAAAGATGTGGACAAATTGGAGAAAGTCCAGAGAAAAGCAACAAAAATTATTAAAGATCTAGAAAACATGACCTATGAGGGAAGATTGAGAAAATTGGGTTTTAGTCTGGAGAGGAGAAGACAGAGGGGACATGATAACAGTTTTTAAGTACATAAAGGCTGTAACGAGGAGGGAGAAAAATTGTTCTTGTCCTATCCTTGGAGATTAAGAAGCAATGGGCTTAAATTGCAGCAAGGGCAGTTAAGGTTGGACATTAGGAAAAACTTCTTAACTGTCAGAGTGGTTAAACACTGGAATAAATTGCCTAGGAAGGTTGTGGAATCTCCGTCATTGGAGATTTTTAAGAGCAGGTTGGACAACACCTATCAGGGATGGTCTAGATAATACTTAGTCCTGCCTTGAGTGCAGGGGACTGGACTAGATGACCTCTTGAGGTCTCTTCCAGTTCTATATTGCACCTATCTGTTCCATTAGTCATACTACATTCTAGTTTCATCCTTCCAAAGTGGGATATGTTTTCAGTTGTATCAGCAGCAGCATTATTAGGCTGTCGAATTTATTAACATTTTTGCCTTTTAACGTCTATATACATGCAGGATGATTAGTAGGTTATTAGTTAAATCTACCATATATCCACATCATCTTCCTTAACTTCTCTTCCCAACAAATCCCAGACACCTATCTATAAAGTAGCGAGTCTTTTTAACCTTGATTGAATAAACTAATATAGGCCACTTTTATTTCTTCCCTTAGATTGTGATAGACATGAAAAGAACGAACTGTTTTCAATTGCATTCATCCACCACTCCACTTCTATTTTTAGACTCTGCTTTGGCTTGGAAGAGGAGTGATGAGTAACAGCAATTCCTTTTCCATCAACTTGCCACTGCTTAGCAGCAACAGTACTTCCTGTCCATAACTGTGAAGACACTGCCTTCCCCCCACCCCACCCCAAAAAAATAAATCACTCACTCCTTCAGTTTTAAAGATAAGGAGAGAAGATGCAGAGGAGGAGAGACTATTTCTCCCGTTAGTTTCTCTTACCACCTCCTCTTCACCCTTCTCCATTCCCTCAAAATCTCAAAGACAGAAGCTTTAATATGGCTACATAAAATAGGTGTGGCAAAAAAACGCAGTTGCCATACAATGACAAACTATTTACAGAGAGAGAGTTTGCATTCTTGTGGTCAGACCCCTCTACATCTGCTTGTGTAACATACAGATAAACATTAAAGAAAAAAAGAACAGGAGTACTTGTGGCACCTTAGAGACTAACAAACAAGTACTCTAAGGTGCCACAAGTACTCCTGTTCTTTTTACAGATACAGACTAACACGGCTGCTACTCTGAAACCTGTCATTAAAGAAAAGTCCTTCCGTATAGTACTACAATACTTTAACCACAATATTCTGGCTCCCCAACTCTCCTTTAACACATTATTCAAAGTTCTTTTTTTCCTCAGAAATAGAAACATGCAGTTGAGTTATGAACAGAAAATGCTAAAAAGGACATCAAGGACTTTGAATCTAGCCTCTCCCACGCCCCACTCTCCTGAAGTCCTGAGAGTTCTTTCAGGTAGTACACCTGCCCTTCAGTTCTCAGCAAATTTGTGGTTTTACAATAATATTTTCCTGTTTTGTTGGGGTTTTTTTTTTATAAATGTTTTCCATGCTTGCTGCTATGTGTAACTTCCATAAAAACAGAGGAAGATCACCAATTACACAGCTGAAAATAGCAACATTAATTATACAGAGTGCTGTCAAATGCACAACACAAAAGTTTTCAAATCTCTTATTATTACAAGTAACATTTAGGTTATTAAGTAAAAACATTACTACATATGTATTTTAAAGTTGGTATCTTAGTATACTGCAACTTTAATTCTGGGCTGCCAGATCAAATATAAAATACAGTAGTTCTTATATGGTCACATATTTGCTCTGTAAAAAGGCTAATTCCAATCTTGTTTACAGCATTCAGTTTACATATATTTTTTCATTTCTGTTATAGACATACATACATACACACACTCTTCCTTTACTTAGAACAATGGTCAGCCTTACCAGCATAATGTAACTGGATGTCAGTCTGTGTGTTAAACAGGAGTTCCTTTACTCACATTTTCAAGATTAAATTAAACAGATTAAAAGGATTGTAGTCCAACAGATTTAAGGCAACATCTTAATATAATTTTCAAGGAAAGAAAAGCAAATTAAGAATTTACACCTCTTAAATCAATGGCGATTTTACCATGTGGTTTCCTCCTTCCTTCCCTATTTGTATGGCTATTTCAGTGGCCCAGGATCAGTAAAATGGTATTCTTGTTTCCCACCCCAGCCCTGCCCACTCTGTATGAAATAGTTACTTCCCAGAGTCCACTTCCTCTTCCATTCCTCAGACCTGAAAGTGCTCCCAATGCCCCTGAGGCTTGCACAATATCCGCAGCCTCCTCCACACATTTCAGACAATTCTGATGTGACATTTACGTCAAGATTTTTTTGTTCCCAGACCATTATCGAAACGAGATCTAAAAAGACTAAGAATACATCTTTATTCTAAATCCCACCGGGTAATACAAGAGGCTACAGCAGCGTATTGTACATGTGGTCTGCTAACCCACCACCCCAAAAGCTGGTTAAAATTATATTTCTATATTAAATGTTTAAATAACATTTAAAAAGTCACACTGACATAGCCACCTAATCAGGACTACTGTTCCCAGCTCAGAGCACCCACTCAGTAGATCAAATCATTTCAAGCATTTTAATAGTCAGAATAAGGAAAAACAGATAAAAAAACGAATAAACCTGGTTCTAGATTATATCCCCTCTCCCCCTGCATGCACACACCCAGAGGCTACAGGAAGGCTGTTGGTGAAGTGATCTCAAAGGGAGAGAGGATGAGGGATACAGCCTGGGGTTGCAGTGCGAGGGGGAGTTGAGGGAAAGATGCTAGCCTCCAAGAACACACCTACCATATTTTCTCAGAAAGGATCAAACGAGGGTTACAACGACAAATACCTGAGGGCAGAAGATGCCAGACTATCCAAAGTTGCCATTATGACCCCCACTATCGCCGACAGAAGAGGCCACAAAGACATATCATGGAACGGAACAAGACAGCACCCCCACCTAGAGTACGCAGGACCCTCCTTATCGCCTCAGGAAAGGGGCTGGGTTCGGGAGAGGAGGTCCTAGGCTGCAGCTACAATAGCAGACTGACGTGGTTAGCGAGAAGGCACTCAAGGGGATCCACTCTCCGATCTCCTCCCAAAGAAGGGTTCGGGCTGGGGATCGCCAGAGCAGCCCTTGCACGAGGGACATGCTCCTGCAGGCCAGCGCCCGCTCCCCCAAACCGGGGTCGGAGCAACGTCCCGGCTCCGGGTTACACAACAGGAGAGCTTAGGACACGGTCTGGGGGGCTACAATGGCAGCTCACGCAGAGGGATGTTACACCTTCCCCCCGCCCCATACACGCCCCATACACACCCCACCCGTCTCCTCTCCAGCCGCTTCTCCTGCCCAGCGCACACGGGACCCTCTCCCCTGCCCCCGGGCACAGACGGGAGCTGAGCGCTCCCACCCCCCTCACCATGAAGTCGCTGGCGAAGTTGTCGTCCCCATTGTGGTCTGTGTCCTTCATGGCCTGGACGCGCTGGATGAATTTCCTCAGGATCTCCTCTTGCTCCATCCTGCCTGCCTGCCTCCCTGCGGAGCCGGAGCCCGAGCCCCGGCCGCCCCCACACGATCCCCGCCGCCGCCTCGGCTCTCTCAGGCCGCCTGCCTCCCCCAATGCCGAAGCCTCCCCTCACACAACTTCCCTCCGGCTCAGCGCCGCCCGGCCGCCTTCTCCATCCTGGCCCCAGCCGCTCGCCCCTCCCCACGGCGGTCGCTGCAGCCACCGCCACCGACACGCTCAGGGAAGGGACACGACGATAGCGCCCACCCGCCTCTCCTCTCACGCAGGCGCAGTACCAGCCACTCAGCCTTTTCTAATCCCGCACAGCTAAGAGCCCAACCCCGCCCCCGCCTCCCTCCATTGGCTATTTTTTCAATAGCTTCTCTGTGGTTGGTTGTATAGAACATCAGTCACCGGCCTTCCCACCCCTTATTCTCCTCCCCCAGTTTCCCGTGGATGGGACCTTCCCGAAGCGCTCTGCATGGAACTTTGGGAGGGACCACTAAAGCTAGCAGGGGGAAGAACGTAGGGGAAGTCGGTGGAGAGAAGCCGAGCTCAGGGTGAAGAGGGGTGCGGCTCGCTGTGGTGACTACAGGTCCCAGGGTGTAATGCCTGATGAGCGGTGCACGCTGGGAGCTGTAGTCCGCCCGGGGCTACGTCCCAGGCTGATGAGAGCCCGTGAATGCGGGAGATTCTTTAAACGTCTCATTTGAAACGCACAAAGCAAAACCCTCCTGCCCCGAGGGTGCGTGAGACAGGGCAGCTGCGACCAGTCGTCTCAGACACCACCGCTGAGGCTGCTCGTCCCCACTGCTGCACGATGACGCTGGTCTAAACGTGTGAGGGGATCTCTGCCGCCCACGAGTGAGGCTTGGACTAGGTCTGAGTGACGGAGTCTTTCTTTTGCGTCCAGCGAAGCGGAGTTTGCCAGTCCACGACAACACTGTATATAATATTCGGAGACAGGAACTGCATTAAACTGAGAACATGTACCAGTAATTTAAGAATACAGCACTATTTAAAGCTGTTGTAATTATTCCCAAAGCAGGCGTTATAAACCCAAGAACTTCAGAGTCAAGGTTAAATTTAAAGAAACCCAGACTCGTTAAAGTATGGAAATAAACAGTTGAAGCACCAAAACATCCTTAATTCTGCTCTATATGGCCTTATCTTAAATCCTTAACTCCAGATCAACATACATTTTTGTCTGGGATTTTTTAAATTTAAAAATATAATGCATGAAGATAAAACCAGAAAGCCATTAAAAGCTACCCATCTAGTGAGCTGCAGATATGAAATATCAATCTGTTGCTGACTTTTAGGGCCACAGCCACTGACTAGCATGCTCTGGCTACTTTGGCAGAACGCTAGAGCTATGCAAAACAGCTGGAGCATACTGACCCAGTTAAATAAAGCTTGCAGGTGCAGCAGCTACTTTGCAATCGCCAGAGGAGCACAAAGCACCCAGAGCATACTAGTGAATCTGGTCCTTAATTGATTACTATTATTTTCGGGTATGAAAGGAAATGTAGATTGTAGGCAGAGCTTAGTGATAATATCAGGAGTATTGTGAAGGAGTCTAGGGTTGAGCTGGCTGAAAAATTCCTGACAGAATAGTTTTCTGTTGAAAAATGCAGTTTAAACAAAATCAAAACATTTTATGGGGATGTGTCAATTTCAATTACATTTTTTATGTGAAAAAGTCAAAATGATTGGTTTTGACTTTCTAATTTTTTGATATCAAAATGTTTAATTATGATTTTATCATGTCATTTAAACTTTCATATTATAATTGTTGCAGCATTATCAAAATGATTCTGCATTATCAAATATAATTTTTGACATTGTATAAATTAATTTATTCAACACTATCAAAATGAAATGTTTCAATGGTCCTGAAATGATTTTTTTTTAACTTTTTGTGCTGCAGGACATTTCATAAGTTTGGCTTTTTGTTCTAATTTGGAATGGAAAAAAATCAAAATGCAAGAATTTCTTCCAACATGGAAATTCCATTTTCTGAGCAGCCTCTAGTCCAGGAATTCATAGATTTTAAGATCAGAAGGGACTGTTAACTGGTGTCATCATCAGATCTGACCTCCTGCATAACACAGGCCAGAGAATTTCACTCAATAATTCCTTCATCAAGTTCCAATAACTTGGGGTTGAACAACAGCAAATATTTTAGAAAGACAACCAGTCTTGATTTAAAATTGTCAAGTGATCGAGACTCTACCATATTTCTTGGTAAATTGTTCCAATGGTTAATTACCCATTAAAAACAGGGCCGCCCAGAGTGGGGGGCAAGTGGGACAATTTGCCCCGAGCCCCGCAGGGGCCCTGCGAGCCGCTCCGGGTTTTCGGCGGGCCCTTCACTCGCTCCGGGTCTTCGGCAGCGGGTCCTTCAGTGCAGCGGAAGACTCAGAGCAAGTGAAGGACCCACTGCTGAAGTGCTGCCAAAGCCTCAGAGAGCTGCCCAATGAGTACAAGCGGCGGGAGAAAGAAAAAAAAAAGTCGCGATCGGCGGCAGTTAGGCTGCTCTACTGCCGCCTCTTCATTCTTCAGCAGCAATTCAGCGGTGGGTCCTTCCCTCCGAGCAGGGGCGGCTCTATGTTTTTTGCCACCCCAAACACGGCAGGCAGGTGGCTTTCGGCGGCATGCCTGGGGGAGGTCTGCCAGTGCTGCGCCATCAGTATCCCTGCCACCAAATTGCCGCCAAAGCCGCGGGACCAGCGGACCTCCCGCAGGTGCACCACTGAAAGCCGCCTGCCTGCCACCCACACAGCGACAAGCAGGCCGCCCCCTGCAGCTTGCTGCCCCAGGTATGCCCCTGCTGCGCTGGTGCCTAGAACCGTCCCTGTCTCCAAGAGGGACCCGCCACTGAATTGCCGCCAAAGATCCGGCCCTGCCCCAGGCCCCCTGAATCCTCTGGGTGGCCCTGCCCATGGGTATGTCTGCATTGCAGCTGGGAGCAAGCCTCCCAATCTGGGTAGTCAGCTTTGTGCCAGCAGGGCTCAAGCTAGTGTGCTAAAAATAGCAGCATGGAAGTTGCTGCACTGGCAAAGGTGTGGTCTAACCACCTGAACTCAGTTCCAGGGGTTTGGTAGGTCCCAGTGTAACACACACACCTCCTGGGTGTGGTGCTCGGTCCCCTCTAGTGGCACCAAGACCACTTAGAGATTAATGAGTCTACTCTACAGCCTTAGCTAAAGGCCAAATGGCTTTTAGCTCATGCAGTAGCAGCTCCAGAGGTCCCAGGTTCAATCCCGATGATGACTGGGGTTTGTCAGTGTTACATCCGCTCAGGTGGTTAGATATAGCTTCTGGTGGTGCAGCAATTTCCATAGTGCTATTTTTATTTTAGCATGCTGACTCAAGCCCTGCTACGCGGTCTGTGAGGCTTGCTCACAATTGCAGTGTAGCTATACCTGTCATCTACTAGAATGAAGAGACTTTCAGATATCTTCTCCGTATTGCAGGTTCTTAATATACTGTGAACAAGTCACCTTTTAACCTCTTTCTCTTTCCCAATCTCAATTGTTGAAGCCTATTAAGGCCTTGTCTATACTTAAAAGGTTTGCTTCTTTAATTATGCCCATAGCTTATTCGGGTTCACACATTTGGCTATCTGGTCATCCTACCTCAGACCTTCTTTGTCCTAATCTAAGCCAGGACAGACAGACCCAGATAACATTGGGATACTGCCACAGCTGGTAGAGGTGGCAATTATCTCCTCAGATCAAATGGGATTGGGCTTCAACAAGCAGGCACAACAAACAACTCCAGCTCATTTCAACCTACTCTTCTTTTTCCCACAGAGTTCAACGGTTATTACCATCTTTTAATACCATCTAACAGAACTGTCAAAAACCAGAGGGACACCTTCCTAAAAGATCTCTCCAGACAAAGGGAAAGGGAACAAGATGTATTGTATAAAATGAAAGCCTTACTTAATGGTTTACATTTCAGATGCCTTTAAACCATTTCCCCTTCTTTATTTTGTATCTTTAAAATAAAAGGTTAAAAGGACTTTTAAATTGTGTTTGCCATGGTAACTAAGTGCACTGCATTATCTAACATACCAAAGCCCCAAACCTTTGTTAACAATGTTTAAGGCTGGATGGTGACTGAGTTTATGTTAACACAATTTATTCCATACTAAATTAATACAACAGTGAGGAGGGGCATACAGTGGTGATGAAGAAGGAGGTGGGGGGCCCTGGAAGGGCCAATGGAGATGTAGTGAGCCGGGATATGGGAGGAAGCAATCAGGGCCCCAGCCCAGAGGATTCCGGGGGCCCGGGGTCCTTCGGCGGCGGGGGGCGCCCTTCCGTTCCGGGACCCCCGCCGACCAAAGTGCCCCCGAAGACCCGCTGGCGGGGGAGGGGGTCCCCGCCGCGGGCCTTCGGGGCACTTCGGCGGCGGTCCGCGTAACAGAAAAGGGTGCCCCCCGCTGCCGAAGACCGGGCCTGCGCTTCCGCGGCGGCGGCGGCAGGTCCCGCTTTATAATCTTTGTTTATATAATATCCCTTTGCCCACCTTATTTGCCACCGTTTCTTAACTCAACTATAATAATGTACTTATATCCCTAGCTACACTAACATACTATATTCATTTCACCATCATCTACTCTACTTCTTTAAATCTCATTTATCTACAGACACTTCTTTAACTAACTAATATCATCCTACTCTCGTAATTCTCGTCTTCTTGCTTAAATATTATTCCACCAGTTTATAGTTATCATTTTTCTTGGATGTTACTAAGGTGCATATATTTAAATCTGCAACACCGTTTATTAATGAATTTTTTTGTCCATACAGTTGCTTGAAAGTTTCGTTTTGATGATTTTCCCCCCCCCCGGCCTCGCCCTCCGGGCCCCTTACCCCCCTCCCCGCCCCGCACCGGCCCGCTCCTTCTCCCTTGGGGGCCCCTGCGGAGCCCGGGGCCCGGGGCAAATTGCCCCCTTTGCCCCCCCGCTCCTGGGCGGCCCTGGGAGCAATAAGGAGATAAGAGGAGATGAATAGAGTGTGGGGAGGGCTGTCTGTAACCCCCGTTCATGCCAGCTGCAATTGATTTTTTTTCTGCTCCAGAAGAGGTCTTTAACTTTGGTCAGGAGGAAACTTTTCCTATGGCAAACCTGATCCCAGGAGCTAGTGCATGCAGGAAATGGGATCTTTAAAGAGCAGTGACAGTTGGGGCTAATGTAGTCTACCACTGAGAAATCTTGAAACCTGTGTACAGTCCCCCTCACACACATACACACCCACACTGGCTCATTTCAAACAACAGAAATTATAAGCACCTGAATTAAAGTGGGAAGGAAAGGTAATGCATTGATTATGATATTTACAAATGACATCACATAAGAGGGCCCTAAGCTATTGATCAGTGCCTTGTTCATAGTCAAAACAATTAGATACAATTGTTAATAATATAGGCTTAATTATAAGGTAATCATGTAAAATGAAGCCTGCCTCATGAGATTTTAAATGAGTTTTAAATATAATGACACTCTGAAAAGTATATGTAATATCTTGTTAAGATAATTTAAGGGGAAAAAACTGGCCACAACAGAGTCCTCTACATTTCATAAAAGGAGCCATTTTAAAAAGAGCTGACTGGGAATTTTTTGTCAAAATGTTTTCTCAATGGAAAATGTGGTTTCAGGATCAAACTGAAATTCCCCATGGGAATATTTTGATTTTGCGAAAATGTTTCTTATTTTCCATCAGGAAAATCAAAACAAAAATATTTCATTT
Source organism: Mauremys mutica (assembly GCF_020497125.1). Classification (NCBI taxonomy): domain Eukaryota; kingdom Metazoa; phylum Chordata; order Testudines; family Geoemydidae; genus Mauremys; species Mauremys mutica. Next base: position 57,026 of record NW_025422847.1, read on the forward strand.
GCAGTCAGGTCAACCTCAATATAAATATTGCAATTTGTCAAACTGAATCAAAACATTTGGTGTAGAGTCAGTTCAACATTAATCAGGGAACTGCATGAGCTGCCACAGTGCCTCATGCCCCCCATTTCCTCCTCTATGGGCTGGGGTCCCTGAGTGGACTACATTTCCCATTGTGCATCACAGTCCTCTTTCCTCTGGATGAACTCACTATAGTTAGGGCTCCAAGTCTGTCACTAGAGGTTGTGGAAGTCATGGATTCCGTTACTTTCCGTGACCTCCATGACTTCTGCAGTGGCTAGTATGGCTGACCCTAGGGCCACCCAAGCAGCTGGCTCTAGGGTGGCCAGGGAGGATGGCCATGAATTTTTGTTTATTGTCCGTGACCTGTCCATGACTTTTACTAAAAATACCCATGACTAAATCATAGCCTTAACTGTAGTGCATCATAAGGTATGTAGTCAGGCCATGGAGCAGAGACCATAGATAGAATGGGAGCATGAGGCACCCAAACTACAACCTCCTTCAGGGACCACAGCAGGTCAGAGGG